>NW_018406473.1:344153-422636 GCF_002113885.1 Mizuhopecten yessoensis
AATTTAGTTACTACTTTTTCGAATACTTTCCCAACTGTACTGAGTAAAGATATAGGTCGGTAATTAGAGGGTTTAGATTTGTCACCTTTTTTAAAACAGGGCATCACTAGAGCATGTTTCCAAGCGTTAGGAAAAAATCCAGTATCGAGAGATGTCCTAAAAATACGAAACAATGGCACTGCGATCGAATGGGCTGTATTTTTTAACATGTTATTACTAATAGTATCAGGACCAACAGCTTTATTAATATTTAGGGATTTCAAAATATCGGTTATGTCATTAGTCGTAAAATATATGTCTGTTAAGGAGGAGTCCGTTCTGGTGTCAGCAGTCGGTACTTCAACGTTAGAATCGTCAATCGTTGATATAGACACAAAATAATCGTTTAGAATGTTAGATTTTGTTTCGTCGGACGTTTCTATGTCTCCGTTCGTCGGGTTCGTTAGAGGTGGAATAGAGTTTGATTTGTCAGAAGTCTTAATTAGGTTACGAACAGTTTTCCAGAATTTTTTGGGGTTCGAGTCAGTAAAGCTGTCTAAGAGTCTATTTATGTTCGCATAAAATAGTTCTTTCGTACGTTTCTTAAGGTTATTGACGTGGTTACGTTGTCGTCTAAATCGGTCATGATTATTGTCCGTGCGGTTGTTTTTAAATATCTTTAAGTAACGAACTCTTTTCCTTATTTCTCGTCGAAGTTCTGAATTAAACCAGGGTTTGTCAGTCGGCCGTATAGTAATTGTTATAAAATGGCAGGAGCCACCACACTTTGTTCCGAATGACTGAATCAGACGAAAACGATGGCGCCTCCACCTGATAATCTCTACTGTTGTGTTGCCGTTTTATTTCGATATGAAAAAATAATTATTGCACTTCGGGATACTTGACTAATCGCAGGGAAATAGTTAATCATGTTTACCTACAACAAGAACAATAAATGTACAAATAACATATTTATACATGAATGTAATCTAAATTATTTTTAAATATGAGGAATATTGTCATTGGTTGTATACTACACAATCTTTAGAAACATGTCCACAGACTTCCTTTCCACGTAACTATATGATTTAAATACACAGAAGGGAGATTGAAATAGCCGACATCAATGAGACTATTTTTGAAGCGTACACCCGTTGCCTACATTTGATTGTGATGGTCCTCAGTTTGTATGTCCTGTACGTACGGAGCGTCCTTGTTACATTGTACAAATACTAGTCGTTGAGGAGAACGGTGTTGTTTAGAGAATTATTCTCCTGTTCTTACACGTGTAACTGGAAAGAGAATATTTTACTTCCACCGCGGATCGAACCGGCGATCCCTAGGGTTCCTAGTCGGACGCTCTACCACTGAGCTAAAGGAAAATTCCCTCTAAAGCTCGAAGCTAGAAGGCGAGCGTAATCCTATGTATAATTAAAATCTGTCAAACAGGCTTAGTGGGTATAGGCCCTCAATAGCTGTCTTTAGTGTCCAGTATTTTGAGAGTTCAACAAGTCTCATTCTAAATAGGCATACTTTTTCCTTGTTTCTCCTTCACTTGACGGTGTGTGCGGTGTCTTTAGAAGGCCTTGGTTAGGTTGTGCTAGGTTTATTGTTACACAAAGGGAAACATTTTAGATTGTGAATTTATCCATGTACGGTACACTACAAGAACGTGTGTGAGAGTGTAAATCAGATCTACTTGAGACTAAATGGTAAGCTATCACTAATAAAGGAAATTGGTTGTGCTACGTTTCAGTTTCAGGAATCGATCCAGGAGTTTGGAACATTCCCGGAGACGTTAACGCGGATGTGAGGGGCCATAGTGTGTGACTAATATAAAAAGTGCACGGAGAAATACCATACGTTTACATAATATTTGGTTATATATCACTTTTGTGGAGCTGTTCGGTGATACACGTGGTCTATATAGAACTGCGGAAGAGGAAATATTAATACTAAACAGCGGGACAAAGGCGTATTTATATTTCCGTATCACGGAATATATACATTCATTCGATAAAGAAACTTATTGTTCGTCATTTCATGGCTAAACTATCTCGTTTGTCTTCTCTTGCAGCTTCTGTGTTTAATAAAATGTGCATGTGAAATCTACAGGGACAAAACGTTAACGTGAAGCCGACGAACCCCGATGACACGAGACGGTGCGTGTACGTTACTCGTCAGTGGTAATACTAGTGTATGGCGTACCTATTGAAACTCACTAATGTGAGAAACAATCGGCTGTCATATTGAATATAATTGCTGTTAGCTTGATAAACAATGGGCCAACATATTGAATAAAAGTCACCTTTAATTGACCTGATTGGTAATGATAAATACCGTCCCTGTCGAACCTTACCACATAATTGTCATGCACGTATAATACAACAACAAATACAACTTGTATAATGAAACATCTAAACGTCTAATGACATTCGAGGTCAAAAGGTCAAAAGGGACATCTTTTCGATAGTGTCCATGAAAGTATGGCTATTTTGGAAATTCTATTTTATAAGGATCATTTCGTTTTCGCTGATTTCGTTAAAATAATTCAGGCCATGTAACATAGTTAATTAGTACGGTAATGCATCGTTTATGTAATGAAGCTTGACAAAATTGATGCTGATGAATTTGTACGAAAATCGACGACAGAAAAAAAGAGACCTTTACGCCCCTTTAATCATGAATGATTGTAATCCCCGGACGAGGAATTCCTTCGGGAATTGGTTTAAGTTGTATTTATTTCTGTTCTGTCCTCATAACCTGCGTCCGTGTTTCACTAGTGTCGCCGGATACTCTAGAAATGTTGGATCAGAGTCTGTTACTTCAAAGTTCAAACGCAGCACTCTGTTGCACACACCTTATTCCCAAAGCATAAAATCAATTTATATTAATGAGAAGTCGATAAAAAGCTAATTATTCTGGAAATTAATATTCACGTACGGTAGAACATTGAAATTGAATACGGTCGATATACGTCCTCTACGGTTATAAAACTGCGACGGGACAATGTGACAGGGCTGCACGTTAAACGGTGTACAACGTTATTGCGGGGGCGTAGCTGACATAACTGTCTTTACTTTGAATAATTATAAAAAAAATAAGAGCCTCTATAATGCTCCTTAAACGAATGAAACAGAATGTTTATCTTCAGTATTTTTTTTCGTTATTTGCGATTAAACTTAATTTGGTGTCGGCTGACATGCCTTTCTTGCCTGTTGCGCCGAAGATAACTGTTATACACCAAACCATGTTAGGTGAACAGCGCTGCTCCGTAGACGTACAGGCATGTGGCTTAAATGTTTATCTTCTAGGCTGCTCAGTGTGTACATTACATTGTACTATGTGATATGCATAACATATCGCACGTTTTATACTTTAAGACAGGGGGACACATGCACGATTTGTCGGGTACAATTCACGTGTTTAGATAGAAGTCTTAACTGTTGTTATTATTGACTTGTAACTTAAATGACTGACGTCAATCAAGGCTAGAGCCCCCAATGCTATTGAATCTCTTGTTACACGGTGCGATATCGCTAGACCTATTCTGACACCAAGCCAGAACTACTGCACTTTATATGTCATCGCCAAGACTCCAAAATGTCACGGACAATTACAAAGTAAATATTCCCATAAACTGACAATAGTATATGCGATGTAAAGATACATTTTCATTCAACGGTGGAACTGTTCTTGTGAATGAGCTGTTAATCTTTCATCTTGTCAAAACGGCGAATGAACGTGAGGCAAGTTTACTGAACACAGGGCCGCCCTTTATCGTACAAGTCAAAATTTTAGATCTAATAACAAGATCCGCTCTTTGTAAACGAAGTTAATTTACGTTTACATTGATGAGTAAAACATATTTATATCTACATGTATATATAAAGCAGGGGTTCCGACAGTAGTGCAATTTGACAAAATTGTCATTTTACTAAACATCAATACATTATTACGTCATGTAAGCGCTGTAATCACGTCACAATTATATGGAAACCAATCAACAGCGATAACATCGAACCCAAGTACGTATCAGACACGAAGATCGGTATAATTATCTGATGATGTTGTAGGAGTTGAATTATGGGAGCTATTTGATAAAAAAAACGTTCGATACTATTTTACCATATTATGTCAAAAAGTTATGTAAATTTCAGCAACTGACATCAAGTTAATTGTAAAGAACGCCCGACCATATATATACATTTTGTATATGTGTGAGTTTGCTTTTCCAACTCATCTTGGTTCTACGTTTTATTGACGAATCATTCCCGGAGAACGCCAAGCATGGAGTAGCTACAGAGCAGTGATGATGGGCAGGGCGGTGTCCGGTGCATTTTCTGCTGAACTTCACCAAACACATGTTTAAATGTCAGACAGAACTCTAGAGGTCCGCTAGGGAAGCTTCAACTCTGATAAAGACAGCCTATTCCTATTATCCTCAAATTGTAATAATAATACTGTACTGTGTATTTGTGCCTCATTTAAAAATACATTTCAAGGTTGACAGCGTTTCAGTCATCTATCATGACATTTTATCAAAGTCGACTACAGATATTTATATGCCCCTTGCAGCCCCGTACATGCTTCCTCTATCCATATGCCGTAACAAACCATTATTTTGCAGACGTGACTTAACGCCCGTTTGTGAGCATTGTTTTCACGTTGAAGCGTTCCGCCCATTTCGGCGAGATCTCGGTTGTGGATGTCCCCTACGACACAAAACAGCCGCCAGAGGTCACTGCTGTGAACGCTGTATTTTTTGGTAGACGGTAGATGTCAATATCCATGAGCAATGCATACATTGGTCATCGAAGGTAAAAGAGTCCGGCTAACAAAAACACTTATTGAGATCAATGCTAATTAATCAACTAGAGAGAATACAAAGGAATGCAGCTCGCCTAATTACTGGAAATTACAAAAGTCGGGATGAAGGATGTGTCACAGAAATGCTACAACACCTAAAACTGCCAACCCTACAAAAAAGAAGGAAATCACAGCGACTAGTATTCATGTACAAAGTAGTTGAGGGGTTAATACCAGCCCTACCCCCAGATCAGATAATCCAGCACTCTGGAAGGACGCGAAAAACAAACACAAATCGTTATGAGAACTATGAAACATCAGCAACATTAAACAGGAACATTGTCAACAACTCAAGGCCATTAATCATCCCAGGATACAAACAGGTAGAACTCCTTCTTCATCAAAACACCGCTTGAGTGGAACCAACCAGGGGCGGGTCCAGGTGAGGGCGTAATGGGCGTACGCCCCCCCCCCCCCCCCCCCCCCTTTAAAAAAAAACAACAACAAAACTATCGGAATCTGCTAATATTGTATTGAATATGGCAATTTATCATATTCATTAATTAAACACATAATCCCCCTGACACTTTAACTATAAAATATACATGCACCAAGTCAGGAACCGTTACATTAGTGCATTTCACAATTATTTTATGTTTTTTAACAAAAAAAAGTACAAAAAAAGGTACAAAAGATTTGATTCTACGCCCCCTCTTTCAAATATCCTAGAAACGCCCCTGCCAACTGGGTGATATAGTAGTGTGCGCAGAAAGCGTAGAGGGACTTAGATCAGCACTTTCAAAAAAAAAAAAAAAGATAAGTAACATATTCTCTCTCCCCCGTCGTTACACGCCATTATTGGTTACTACGACGTATCCAATGTAAATGTAAAAAAATGATTAATTTTTATCGTCACAAAAAATGCACGTAAATCTTAACCGGAAGTAAGAATTCGACCAATCAGATGAGACCGTCCAACAGTTGACGTGCATTCAAATTCGTATGTACCAATGTTTGGATGTCCAATTAGTGCCCGTGACTCATACTCCACCTGGTCCTTGATGGGGGTCATTAGGACTGCCCCCGAGGTGTCAGTAATAGACGGGGTAGAGATTGATGAATCAACTTCGGTTGTTGGTCTGTGGTTCTAATCAATGTAATCGCTCTGTGATAGCACTTTAATTAAATGCATTTATCATCTGCCGCGATTCATGGAAGCAATGATGAAGCCAAACCGCCTCTCTCAATTGTTTCACCGGGCTGCGCGACAAACAGCCTTGTCTTCATCCCTATTGAACGACATATGGCTGGCCATGTCACATGTAGAATGACAAATATCACATGTAGAATGACAAATATCACATGTAGAATGACAAATGTCACATGTAGAATGACAAATATCACATGTAGAATGACAAATATCACATGTAGAATGACAAATGTGACATGTAGAATGACAAATATCACATGTAGAATGACAAATATCACATGTGGAATGACAAATGTGACATGTAGAATGACAAATATCACATGTAGAATGAAAAATGTCACATGTAGAATGACAAATATCACATGTAGAATGACAAATATCACATGTAGAATGACAAATGTGACATGTAGAATGACAAATATCACATGTAGAATGACAAATATCACATGTGGAATGACAAATGTGACATGTAGAATGACAAATATCACATGTAGAATGAAAAATGTTACATGTAGAATGACAAATATCACATGTAGAATGACAAATATCACATGTAGAATGACAAATGTGACATGTAGAATGACAAATATCACATGTAGAATGGCAAATATCACATGTAGAGTGACAAATGTGACATGTAATACGCCCGGCTTTACATAAAAGGAATCATTTTGTTAACATATTATAACAGGATAGTACAGCACTTCCCATGTTCAACTGACCTGTTTAGGAAGTGTTAATAGTGTTACGATACATTGTGTATAGTGTTACGATACGTTGTGTATAGTGTTATGATACGTTGTGTATAGTGTTATGATACGTTGTGTATAGTGTTACGATACATTGTGTTTAGTGTTATGATACGTTGTGTATAGTGTTACGATACATTGTGTTTAGTGTTACGATACATTGTGTATAGTGTTACGATACATTGTGTATAGTGTTACGATACATTGTGTTTAGTGTTACGATACATTGTGTATAGTGTTACGATACATTGTGTTTAGTGTTACGATACATTGTGTATAGTGTTACGATACATTGTGTTTAGTGTTACGATACATTGTGTATAGTGTTACGATACATTGTGTTTAGTGTTACGATACATTGTGTATAGTGTTACGATACATTGTGTTTAGTGTTACGATACATTGTGTATAGTGTTACGATACATTGTGTTTAGTGTTACGATACATTGTGTATAGTGTTACGATACATTGTGTTTAGTGTTACGATACATTGTGTATAGTGTTACGATACATTGTGTTTAGTGTTACGATACATTGTGTATAGTGTTACGATACATTGTGTTTAGTGTTACGATACATTGTGTATAGTGTTACGATACATTGTGTTTAGTGTTACGATACATTGTGTATAGTGTTACGATACATTGTGTTTAGTGTTACGATACATTGTGTATAGTGTTACGATACATTGTGTTTAGTGTTACGATACATTGTGTATAGTGTTACGATACATTGTGTTTAGTGTTACGATACATTGTGTATAGTGTTACGATACATTGTGTTTAGTGTTACGATACATTGTGTATAGTGTTACGATACATTGTGTTTAGTGTTACGATACATTGTGTATAGTGTTACGATACATTGTGTTTAGTGTTACGATACATTGTGTATAGTGTTACGATACATTGTGTTTAGTGTTACGATACATTGTGTATAGTGTTACGATACATTGTGTATAGTGTTACGATACATTGTGTATAGTGTTACGATACATTGTGTATAGTGTTACGATACATTGTGTATAGTGTTACGATACATTGTGTATAGTGTTACGATACATTGTGTATAGTGTTACGATACATTGTGTATAGTGTTACGATACATTGTGTATAGTGTTACGATACATTGTGTATAGTGTTACGATACATTGTGTATAGTGTTACGATACATTGTGTATAGTGTTACGATACATTGTGTATAGTGTTACGATACATTGTGTATAGTGTTACGATACATTGTGTATAGTGTTACGATACATTGTGTATAGTGTTACGATACATTGTGTATAGTGTTACGATACATTGTGTATAGTGTTACGATACATTGTGTATAGTGTTACGATACATTGTGTATAGTGTTACGATACATTGTGTATAGTGTTACGATACATTGTGTATAGTGTTACGATACATTGTGTATAGTGTTACGATACGTTGTGTATAGTGTTACGATACATTGTGTATAGTGTTACGATACATTGTGTTTAGTGTTACGATACATTGTGTTTAGTGTTATGATACATTGTGTTTCGTCTTTTTGACGATAAATACTTTAAACTTATCACAGGTACTCAATGTAATGTATGTTATACTGTAGCTCTGAAATCCTTTATCACCTTTCACCATCTCTACAAGGTCACACATAATCTCTTCAAGGTCACACACCATCTCTACAAGGTCATGCTCTATCTTCCAAATCCACATTCACAATATTTCGAGTTCACAGACGTCATCTCGTTATAAGACACATTTTTTCTATATATCACCTGCTGCCTCTATCAACGTCACACACTTTCACGGTCACGGTCGAATAATACGTCTGTCAAGGTCACATCGACCTAACAAGGTCATATTCAACCCTTGTCAAGGTCACATCCTACTTCTGTCTATGGCTTGTATACGTTTTCAACACACATACGTAATATCTTGTCCAGGTCAAATATCATCTCTGCCAAGGTCACACATCAAGCAGACAATTCAATATAAATCAGTATGATTTGTTCAGCGTCTTTCTTTATATATTAAACAGACCAGGCTAGCCGATCGATCGAATCCTATGTCAGCAGGTGCGACTTATTAATTTGCTACTGTCAAAATGTATTAGGCAGCATCGAAATTGGTTTTGACTTGAATGTATTTTACTTTCAATTGGTTAAACCCAGGGAATCCTTACATTATATCGTAACTGTTATATACTTAGCCATGTTAATGTCAAACGTGGGTTCTATAGCACTTAATTGGTGAAACTTAATGAAGAGGAAATCTATTCCTTTTCGTCACAGAACGTAATTTGAACAATTTATTTTTGGAATACAGTCGTACGTTTCTAACTAAGAAAAAAAGTAGGCGATGCATGATTATTATATTTTTTAAACAAATTAAAGAACTAGGTTGCCATAACAAAAACAAACATTATTCATAATTCGATAAACTAGTAGGTTCTGTCTGTAAATCCGGTCCAATCTGTTTAAAGAAAACCCTGTGAAGGGTAATGTAACCGAGTTTTGATCTGCCGTCCTTGAGGGCATAGAAAGCACATTCGATACATTAATTCTCCCTTCAAAAGAACAATATACGGCGAGGCTAGAGTCGTGAATCTCCCCTCGCGCCGACCTGCCACGCCAGGAGGAGGGGACCCGGGGCGCTATTTATGCAGATGTGTATGGGTGAGAGGGCTTGTGACTCATAAGAAAACGCGTAGAATGTTTTGTTGTTTAGAGAAAAAAACTGTTGGACTGATTTAGGGAAAAAAGCAATGTATCTCACGCCCTGTAGTCTACCGGGAGCACTATCGCTGTCAGCAAACATGCCTGGAACAAAAGGAATGAAGGTCCGCCTCGGTTACCGATTCCCTGTGTGATTGCCGTTATATATACGGTACATATAGGAGGATTTTGGGGACACGTTCTCTCTGATTTTTCACAGTTGTCTGCATTATTGATAGGCACAGCTACCTCTGTGTGTTAAAGCTGTTAGCCTCGCTGTATTAAGCGGAGCAGAACGTATATACACAACGAGCCTCATAGCCGGTTGTACTGGATGTTTTGAGGTAAAGATATGAAGGTAAGGAAGGGTAATGTGTAGTTTAATTTAGATATATATATATAGTATGCGTATGATATAGTCAACACCTGGTCTAGCATGTCGGGTAATGGTGAAGGGAGCATACCTCTATGATTCACACCTGTATAAAAGTATCTAGGTTGGATACCGCGGCCCCAAGACGTTCCTAGCTGTGGGGAAATGTAAATAGCTGACCCCTGTCTATCGCAGAGGGAGAAGTGTCACTAACGCGTGTGTGTATATGCAGATAGACGTGTCGATGTTCAGAGCGTGTACGTATACCATATCAGGAGAATTCTACAGAGAACTACGTCATTGACTTCATTCACATGTTTGGAGAGGCATGTGACCAATTATCGTCACTGTCCTTAAATGTTTATACTTTTCTGTAAGATAGTTACGGTTCTAATCCGCGGGAACTAGTAAGGAGCCCTTCGGAGGATTTGTATTCGGTACTCGCGCTGTTCGGGAGGATCGTGAACCTCTGTAGTAGTGTACAATAAGTACACCTCTCTGATCGCCTGGTCGGGAGGAATCTCCCTTCACCTGTCCCTGACCGTCAACAGAGCTGTATTTTGGGAACATTAACACGTGCTTACCATTTAGGCGGAGCGTACCTGTCTGATCCCCGGGCACCTGTCGAGGAACATCAGCCGTGCTCTTCACACGTTTTCGGGAGGGACATGTAACGTTGAGATAGAAACGCCCGCCACTGTGTGAGGGATTCCGCTCAGTTATGCGGAGCGTACCTGTCTGATCCCCGGGCACCTGTCGGTGAACATCAGCCGTGCTCCTTAAACGTTTTCAGGAGGGACAGGTAACAACGTTGAGACGGAAACACCCGTCACTGTGTGAGGGGTCTCGATTCGGAGTATAGTATTACTGTATACGGACAGGGGAATTCTGTGTCGTATGTTGATACGGGTACTGAGTTGTTTCACAGCTCAGTTCTCACGTGTTTGTATATATACCTGTGATACCTAGCTATACACACTCTGGATTAGATGGTGCTTCTCCTGAGACGACACCTTTGCTTCTTGTGATCGATCAGCATATATCTACCATGGGACGTGAACTTTACTACAGGTAGGCTAGACTTCATCGTTTCAAATGATGCTGTAGTTAATCAATCTTACCTGTACATATAAGTATATATCAACAAGATTATTTGTTAATTCAAATTTGTTATTGGCGAAGACACTGTCATTAACTTCACTACATAGTGTAACATATTGACCCAACGTTCTGTGTAGCTAGCGTGGTGCTACCCGGATAACTCTGTTTAAACTGGGTGTGATATATTTCGTTTAAGTTGAAATTCAAATATGAAAAACAATACTTATTATATTACCATAAATTGCAAATTTGGTACGTACAATAATGATTTGCCCGGGTAGGTTGTTTCGGTAAAGGGGTGGTCACTCCATCTGAAATGTTATATGAAAACAAGAAAAGTAGACCATGCTTTAAAGAATATCGTCAGAGCCATATCGGTATTAAAGAGCGCAGATTTACACATATGAAGTCGATACTAAAACGTAACTAACTACTTTTAACTTTGGATAAGGAACTAATTGGCTAGTTTAAACTCCCTGGGGTTGCTAGCATGCTACATACATCAAATGTCAATAGTTACATTATCTGTAAATTGTAGTTTTATCGTTACTATCCGGCCTTTAACCTGAATGGGTAAGTTGATTTTTTTACCTGAACATGTAAGACAATTCTGCAACTGCAGATATTTATCTTCTCTCTTTATCGTGGTATCTGGAAATCACCACTTTTAGCTGAAGTGTCAAGTGTATCCAATACACCCCTTATTTGCTTAACGAATGCTTCTGAAATACCGAGACATTTTCCCACCTGCGGTACATACAGTGCCAAATAAAGTGGTACTCGAACAGCACAGCTTAGTACAAGCTTTGGTATCCTTAATGGATACCTTTTGTTCGGATGGAGCTTTTAGTGAAATACGAACACATGTAGTATCAAACCTCTGTAAACCGAGCCGATGTCCTCCTCTTAACAAAATGCTTTTTTAAATTTTAAAACAACAAACAAATCATGTTATTGACCAATGATCTTTGATAGGAAATTACTGTTTTATAGACTTCAGTGTTCGGTCTGTACGACAAAGAAAGTCGTGCACCTGGAGCGCCGGGTAGAATTTGGAGGATAGGTATACTTAATTAGCGTACGTGCAGATATATTATAAATCTCAATTACTGACAGTCTAATTACTGAGAGGGCCAGGTAGTCTGACGTACAGGTGGTCACCCAACACGATATTAGTCTATATGTCACCACGGGGGAACGGGGCAATTCACGAGCTTCCTGTCGCTTTCATACTTTCCATAGATGTGAGTAAATATGTTCTGATAAATAACAAGCCTGTATAACATTTTCTTGCAAAGTATAGACTGTTCTGGTACTCTGGTGTGTGTACGCATTGAGAAAATGAGACGTCTTTTAGTTTGGTATAGAAAAACAGGGCTAGTGCCCTTTTACTGAATTGTAAAGGGCATCGAACTACGAACAATTTAATCTAAACTTGTTCGTTTTGTATTTCTCATATTCTTTGCTGGGGCTAGAATTTATACAATACCATTTCCCAACATAAGTGTTGGCGAATGCACCAGGTCGAAGTGAAGTTGGTTCTAGTTGCTTATGTAACTAGACCATGTACCTCTCTGTTTTTATCGTTGATTTCGTTGTTAGATACGACACTTTTATGATCAGCGGTACTGATGAGATTCAAATGTCAAGGTTTGATCACCTTACCGGTAGTATTTATACCTTTTACATCTCTCCATATTCGTGGAGCTCTAAAGTCTCATTGTTCGTCACTCTATCCTGAATTTAAACCACTGTTCTTGTTTTAGAACTTAACGTGGGATAAACAAAATTCACTGCTGGTGTGTCGTAAATCGTAAAGGTGACATATAGAACAATTTGCTAATCTGACATTCTGGGTATAAGGGTAATAAAATTCAATGTTGCGTTGACTCCAGTTAAAATTTACACATTAGGCTATAAAACCTGGTCTATAATTGTTTGCCTGAGGTTACTGAAGGGTGTCCAGGTACTAGCCATTAACATACTAGACTGATATCGTCCAGCCGTGAGACGGACAGCCTCATTGATTGAACGTCGCCGTTGTTCATGACTTGCATTCGGATCGCATTACCTGGGACTACCTGAGCGGATTTACAGCGGGGGTCTCTTCACTTCCCATGAGGTGTCGACTGACTCTCTGCAGAATTGAATTACTTTAAGATATCCGGTGGGGTTTTCGGTAGGGGATATTTTTCCCACAGCGAGTGTCATTTGTTGACTTAAAGATTGCATTTAATTTGAGGGAGCGGTTGTTCCTCGATTATTCTGTTTGTAAGGGCTAGGGCCTTGCTGTGTAGCAGTAGTGTTATTGAGAATTTCAAAGACGTCGTTCTTAAAATTGAATGCAATTTATGGCTGAATTGTAGTTTTATCGTACCATTTGTGTCCATAGAATTTCGTTTAGTCAGGGAGGGTATTGTGCACGACCTTGAACAGTTGCATTACTGTTCACGACGTGGAGGTTCATACGTCTTTACAGACTTCGGAGACGATAAATAGTGGCATGTATGTGGCAATGGGAATTAAACAACAAGCTACTGTCAGTAACCTAGTGTGGGGTTAAATTACTGAAATGATCAGAGTCCAGAGATTAGTGTCGCAATATCTATTAAAATCTACCGAAGTAAAATATAAAAACGAATATATTTTTCGACGCAGGAGATTAATTTGTCTTTTGAATCACGTGACTTCAAATGCGAAACTAAGTTAATACGTGCCATTTTACATGAACATTAATTGCTGCTGAGCATGAACTGACCCAATACACGTGAGCGATGTTTAGTAATGTTGCTAAACAGTAGAATAACCGGATCGCATGAGTAAAATAATTTGCGAACAGTTGTCATCATTATAACGTAATGAATACTGTAAACGAAATTTGAAATACATGCGTGTAAATATCTGTCATTAAAGTCGACATCTCGTGTTATAAACGTACTTTATGTAGTTACATCTCAAAGAAATGGACCTACTAAACGCCGAACTGTTGATCAGAACTAGACGGAACATATTTGTGTTGACCAGGATGTTGTTAAAGAGTAAAAACACCTTTCTTATTTACCGCATCGCAATAGGATGCTGTAGCAACATGATATAGGGAAGTTGTTATTTAGTTTCAATCGCATAGTTTAACTGAAATGGCACACCTTCTTTTTCCAATTAGAGACGTTTTTATACTTCTTACCAAATTCGAATTTCGTTTTATCTTCTGTGTCGTCGTCACTGACACCTCAGGGAAACATCTTTGATTTTCATGCTGTCGGTTGATGTGCTCCGAATAAAAGCATCCCAATAACCTTGTTTTCTAGATATCTGTGGTATCTGTGGTGTCACACACAAGTCCGTCAAATTAAACATTTTTATTGAATGCATGAGTAATTAGCGTAAAAGGTGCATTGTAGATTGCCACTAACTATTTTATCGTAGTTTGTCTTTCAGGGACGATCATTTTAAATGGATTTAAATATCCACATGTAAGTGTTATGTTAACTAGACATTGTTATATTGTAACATGTTTAGTAAAACGTGCAATGATTTCAATACGTATCTTAGTAGACTGTGTCAGGGTTTGAACTTGTTAACTCAGTTGTGCTATGGTTTAACTTGTTTTAGATGCCTCCCGGAGAAGACCCATTTTATTGTGAACTCTCCGACTTAATTGAATTAAATGTATTGCCATTATTTATTTTTTCGCGTCTCCCAAATTAAAATTAACAAAATTTCACTCTGGTGTATATCATTTGACTTAACGTTGATCGTTACATATCCAAATGTTTTAGCATAGATAGCAAGATCGTAAAACAAGACAGGGGGAGGAATCCAAGATTCAGTAGCATTTAATGACATTTGATTGGTGACACATCTGGCATATTTTACTGTATATAGCACCACTCTTAAAACGTTTCTCTTACCATATGAAGGATTAGAGTCAATTTGCTGTCGTGCCATCTGTGTACAGTATTCTGTGGCCTAATCTTATTCGAAATGAGAGACAACAACAGCCCGCGGAACGCTTTTTCAAATACCACGGCAAATATGCTTATGCAGGCGTCAATTCTTGCCTTTTCTCGGACATTTAAGCCTTATATATCGATAAAACATAAGGTTTGGGCCGGAAGTCTTAAAATCGCCTAACTCTTTGCCGTCATTTACTTTTTACTTTTCCCCTCCATAAAAAGCCCAGCATCCATTATCGCTAATATTATTAAGGGAATGTGACACTTACGTGTCATCCTGTCTTAGAAGATGAGGATGGTACATTTTAAAATCTACTTGTACTACGTACATGTAGCTACATTGTATTTGCCGCTGGCATCCAATTCGTTGCTCTATTATCGTTGGTGCGAGAGTCTATGCTAATTAGTATGATTATGTTGAAATACAATGCTCAAGTTCTAGTCGCAAGCATACGCTATTTTATAGCCAATAGACGACGATATATGCAGTCTTATTTTAAATTTTTACGTAAATATTTCCTTTGGTTGTGTGGTTCAGTGATGTTTTGTGTACTTTGAAGTGGTTTCGGTGATTATGTTGGTCCAGATATGTTTTATGTTTTCACATAAAAATGTAAGCGTTCATGGTCTCGTATTTGTAAACAACGCGGTACACGTGTTCTGAATTTGATGATCTCATTAGGAACTATTCTTTATCCTTGTGCGATATAAGTACCGACGTTTTTGATCATGCTCATTAGTGTGCCTTTGGTTTTGTTGTTACCATATCGGACCTCGCTTTGAGAACGCAACAAGAAGCAGGAGACGCTTCAGCATTCTCCTCCACAATATCTGATTCTCCTTGTACATTTCAATGGTCTCCGTAAAAGTGATTTCTTTGTTCATATTTGCAGTAGAATTCACGATTTCCAATTCGAATTACGGGGTGTTCACATTTGAATATTCCATTGCTGTTATTGAATGAAAATCTATGTTGGGTTGTGAGGGTAATATTACATTATTTACTTTCTAGTTAACTTCGGTACTAAAAAATGAACCCTAACAGTTTATGCATGTTTACAATATCATCAGAGGATTACTTTAACTAAAGCACCCTATGCAGACTAACTCCCTCGACAGTTTCTGAGGCTGTTGGCTAACTCCCTCGTCAACTCTCTAACGGTAATGACCGAGCCATAAGATTAGTGGTGTGGGGAGCTACAACAGCACAGACATTATCTAAAGCTTAGATACGCTCCCCGAAATTAAAGTAATAGAACGTGATTTCGTGATATATAAATTGTAGTATGTTAATTGTTCTACTTTGTCGCTGGAGATGGACCTGGTCGCGGGGAACCAGAAATTAATATATCCCTCAAGCCCCTATATAATTCAACTGCACCTTTTTTTAGAATTCCTCAGGACGAAGGTTTTATCTGACTTTTATCTTTCGACATTTCAGCCTGTAATGGGATCATAGGTAAACCACGTCTTAAATATTTCTTACTATTATTGATAATAGGTGATGTCATTGTCTAATTGCAACGGACACGCCGTGAGTTGTGCGTGAGCGTACTTAAATATAGCTCCGCGCGCTTACTCACTTCTCTGCAAGTACGTACTTCGCCACATGAAGCAGAATGGCTCCTTCTTGACAGTTTTGTGTAAATGTTTAAGAATTTACAGTGACTGATCGTGTGTTCACTTTAACGTGTCAGAGTAGAAGTCCCAAGTGTTGATACCGGTCACTGTTACAGACAGTGGTTATCGTCAAGTCCGACAATGGCCTGTGCGTTCACGAAACAGCCTTCCGCACCACTATTGATTCGTTCAGCTTACATGGCAATGATAGATACGGATTCACATTGGGTTGACCTCAAACGATTATATATTATGAATCTCACGAGACCTTTGGTAAGTGCTATACTAAAGGTAGTTATGAATAAATATGATAAATATATATAAAAACTTTATTTACTTTACAACAATTATGAAAAAAAATCAACTTATGTTAATCACTTTTGGTGGGGGTGCGGTTGGTCTTAATGTGAGAGGAAACCGGAGTACCCGGAGTAAACCCCACGTGATCAGGCTTGTAATCCGACCCTGGCCGCCATGGTGAAGGGTAAGTTTGGTATCCTCTGCACAACCCGACCACCCAGTGAAATAGATGTATACATGTATATTATAGATACGGGCACTTACTATATATAGCTATCAAGTGGTACCTTAAGTTTAGCTGAATTGTATCACCTTTCAAAACTTACTGAAATCAATTGTTCATGGGGTAGTCTGCAAATGATTTGCTGAGTCACCTTCTGTATGTCTGTCTGACTAATAAGATAATACTGTAAAACCTATGTTCAGAGACCTCCTTCTGTAGGTCCATAAACCAGCCTGTTTTGATGATGGATTCTTATTGAATGTACCCCTAGTCTCTTGATAGAAGTTCGATAGTAATTTTGACAGTATTTTAATTTTTTATTGCAAAAATACGTCCTAAGGAGGAAATAGCCTTTTGCAGTTGGAGTTATACTACAAGTGCCATATAAAGGATTTTAATAATGTCATAAATATTTATAAACAAAAAAATGAAAATCAATTTGTTCTGGAAAAAAAACCTCCGATGCCATACGCGTTCGTTTCCTATGGAATTCCCAGATTCCCATCGTCTTGAAAGCTAGGGTTATCCGAGAATCTCCGATAATCCAAAAATCTGGATTTCTCTTTATTCGTTTTACTAAATTATGTCATCGTAAGCTGGGAACATGCGATATTTTATAGCATAGCAGCTGCGTAACAAATTAAACAGTTCCTCAGCAACTAGTGTTTGTCCTTTTGCCCTTTCGGGAGAAACCAAATTCAGTGGAACCAGTTCGGCCGAGAGTCCAACTGTCGCGATTGTCTAGTGTATTATGTTTCCACAGAAACGGAATAGTGTGAACCAGCACATTGTCAAACAACTTCAAATTGAAAACCAATAATCAGAATTTAGAACCAGAAAATGTAGTTTTTAGTACCGACAGACACTGTTCGGATAGTTTTCTCTTCTAACATGTATTTCTTTCCTTCTGGAGATTTCGATAAACCGCTAACGTCGATATATTTTTAACCGGTAACGTCGATATATTGTTAATCTAACAATACTAGAGCTGCATTGTCTCCGCTAATTCTGCTCTGATTTATTTCTCGCTTGTCATATTCTGATTGCGATTCAGCGTTTGTTGATTCAAGCTTCACATTCAGTCCATATTCCTAGAGATAATTAGGAATTTCTGGGAATCTCTCCGACGAATTTATGTCTGACTAGGGGAATCAATAATCAGAATTTACTTTAAGAACTTGAACATTAATCAGTTTTTGATTCTGGCGTTAAATTTCAAGATTTCCATTGTGTTTCCCACAACCATCATACAGAGGNGGGGGGGGAGAGAAAAACAGTCTAAACATTTTGCACGAAATTATACCCATCATGCTGATCCATGTAATAGTGAAATTAGTATATTTGCCTGTTTTTATTTCCATGCTGAAAGTTGCACAGATATAACGTTATGTCGATAATTGTTTTATTTTCGTAGAGAAATGACAGTTATCGCCCTTGCCGTGTATTTCCAATCGTAGTCGTCAAGTCTATCGCCTGCTTGAGATAGTCAGACACCAAACAAAAAACACTTATCGAAAATGTAATATTACGCTTACCATGTGACAACAGTCATCGCCTGTCGGGAATAGATTTAATCTACGTTCTGATGGGATTGCAAAAACGACCTGGAAATAGAGAGAGGACCAGATACCACGGATGGTAATAGCGAGTGTTAGTAACTGTCAATACCCTCTCCGTTTTACTTAGCTACACACACAAGTGAAATCAATCTAGAGAATGCGGTTCGTCCAATTAATTCGGCAATTTGTTGCTCCCGAGATGATGCTTTTATCCCCACCGTCTGTTACCATAGAGTGTGTTACAAATGAGACCCTCTCAACTTACGGCATCTGAAAAAAACACACCAAGCGAACCGATTCCCTTTCTGTAGAAATCTATCGACAAAAATAACTTAAAATCGATCAAATAATACTGTTCCTGTCAGTGTGCTCGAATATCTGAAAATAAATTGTCATCGAAGGAGAACTTATACAGTATTGGCAGCCTATATATATATATCCGCTTTCTAATTGAATGGTGAAGTTTGTTTTCGTGAAATTAGCGTAGCTTATATTATGCATATATAAGGCCCAATGAACAAATCTTCTAAATGCGCCTTTCTGCCTGGTGCTATTCGGCAATTGTATCAAACTTCCTTTTGCGTTTACGGTTAAAGCGGCAGGCCAACAGAGACTGCACCTTACAAACATGGTTCACCATACCGGTGAAGCAGGCCGAGAGGTGGTGTCTGATGTTACCGAGCGCCACGAGGTCAGGAGTACCACTCGCATCACATCTATATCTTCTTGTCTGGGCCAGCGAGTTTTGGTTCTACGCAATGTTTGAGTTTCTAAGTCATCTTTGTTGAATTGTAACTCACACAATGGTGTAAAGTTGATCTTAACCTTCATTTATTGTCAGAGTCTTCTGTTTTGCGGTTTATTTAACGAAATATCTTTTGCTTGCCCAAGTAATTTTGCTGTCTCTTTTCTGGTGAAGTGACGTCTTCATGAAGGATGTTATGAAAATGAAAATGTGACCCAGACGTGAAAACGAATATAATTATAACAACAAGGCAGTATTACATAGTTCCTGTTCTTACCTGTAAAGGTGTGGAACGCCACAGGTGCTAACACTCGTAAACAATGGCAAGGACTCGTGTTGCTTTCATTACATCTGAAAAACATATCAAATTAATACAGATGGTGTCCTCACTTGTATTATTTAAAATAAGCGTGAAAAATATAATTCATACATTTGTAATTCACAGATTCAAATTGCAGCAATGTAGTTTTGATTTATGTGTGTATTTATGTGTCGGTGTTGCATATTTTGCCATTTACAATATATTTAGGTTTTAAATGGCAAAGCAAAAAGGGGGTTTTATCACCTAAGAAAAGTGCAACCCGAGATTCTAATACACTAAACCAGGCTACGTGGCTTTGTAGATCTACAGATCTAAGGCATTACTTGGCAACATGATAGAGTGCGTACCGGATCAGATGCCTGGTCCCCTCGGGAGTAAACTGCGACGATACAAGAAAAGAGGACAATTTTCTTACTTTCGTCAATTTCTCCTTTTTGTCTATTTTACTTTGATTTAGATTAAAAGAAAAGAACAAAAATGTATCTTTGCACTATCTGACTGAATTCAGAGGACATAGTTCACGTTCGTTATGTATAGACCGAACTTCTCTGTAAAATTAAAGTTCTAATACAATATAGTAAGATTTCTAACAATTCAATTATATAAAGCCCTTCAACAATACATCAAATTACATACAGGATGAGATGGTTAGAACATATGTACACTAGGTATAGAAAAACTTGAAGTCAAAATGTACGTAATTTGTACTGTTCTAGCAACAAAAGCAGTAGGCGATGCAGACATCGTCTACAACGTTAGAAAGGTGGTGCTATGATCAGACCTATTTTAGGGCGTAGGAAATCATACGTAGATGACATAGTTTGAAACTGTTTGACATTACAAAAAATAATAATTGACTTCCTATCGAAGTACACACTGCTTTGTAATGTTAAAAGCGTACAGCGCACGGAGACTTTGCTAGATGATGGCTGAAGTAATACTTTCAGCAGCTGTCAGAATCTTGTAACAAACGTTCAATCACCAAAGACATCTTTACTTAAGGAATCAATCTCGATTTGTCTTGACGGCACCGAACCGCTCTTCGGTGGAAACAAATAGAGCGATTGGAATTCACGGGGATTGGCATGGGGTATGCAAGAGCCAAACTCTGCGCGTGATTGTGACGGGCTGTCCCAAATTGAGAAACCGGAAGTGCGAGCCGTTGACAGATTGTTGGTACATCGGTGATCTCTTTTGAAGTCAAAGCGATTCTGTCAGAAGGAAATATCAGGTTATTGCTTGTTTGTGCCCACAGATAACGGAAATGGACGCCTTTAATTGTGCGCTCTCTGTATAAGAATATAATAGATATATCACCTGTCAAACCACTGCATTCTCGACGTTGTATTTCATTATAATTTTGTCACCAGGAGAAGGTGTGAACCATGTTTCAAATATAATGGAATCGTTAACTCAGACACCTTTAAGACGAAATAAAGATATTAACGTGTTTCTGTCACGAATTTCAGTTTTCAAAAAATAGCAAAATACCTATTGTATTGTTATTTCTGGTACAAACTAAAGGACATGTAGGTGTTTTTAGCTCACCTGGCGCGAATGCCAAGTGAGCTTATGC
Source organism: Mizuhopecten yessoensis (assembly GCF_002113885.1). NCBI lineage: Eukaryota > Metazoa > Mollusca > Bivalvia > Pectinida > Pectinidae > Mizuhopecten > Mizuhopecten yessoensis. Next base: position 365,383 of record NW_018406473.1, read on the forward strand.
CGTGGCGCGGCGTCCGTCCGTCCGTCCGTCCGTCGTCCGGCGTCAATATTTTACTTTAAAAGACTTCTTCTTAATAACCGAAAGGCCTACGGTGTCGATATTTGGCCAGAAGCAAACTGGGATGAAGGACTACAAAGTGTGTAAAAATGAATGACCTTCACCTATTTTCAAGGTCACAGGGGTCAAATATGTTAAAAACATTAAACAACTTCTTCTCGATAACCAAAATGCATAGGGTGATGATATTTGGCCAGTAGCATGCTAGGATAAAGGGCTATCAAGTTTGTTTAAATGTATGACTTTGACTTATATTCAAGGTCACAGGGGTCAAATATGTTCAAAGTCTTTAAACAACCTCTTCTAAATAACCATGGGTCCCAGGATGTTGATACTTTGCAAGTTGCATCCTGAGATGAAAGGTTATAACATTTGGTCAACATAATGACTCTGTTCGACTTTCAGTCACAGGGGTGAATTGTTTAAAAAAAAGTAACAGGTTCTTTTGAATGAATTTTGATCATAAATACTGATATTTTGCCAGTAGCTTCATTTTAGATCACTTTTAAGGTTACAAGTGTGAGATTTATACCAGGTGAGCGATGCAGGCCCATTGGGCCTCTTGTTTTTATATAAACTACTGATTGGGTTTATATTCAATTGTCTGACAGTCATTGCAAAACATCTTACGAATAAAACAATTCTTCCTGCCTGTCCCTTTATTCGTGTCCACTGTGTATGTGCTCACCACACCAAATGCATTATTTGAGACAAAACTGATACATTTATGCTGCCGTCTCAAGAACAGACCATTAATTCGTTTCAATTTCCTGGATCTTCATATAGACTGGTCATATCAGATCCAATAGCAGTTTTATTCAACACAACCAGAAACCGGCGGAAGAGGCTTTTGGGATTTAACGTTAGAACAGTGACGTGATACATACTAAGATCACAGGAAAAGTTGGTTCAATAGAAACCTGTTATAGAATCGCCCTTCACTACTGGTATGGTATATCTCTACCTAGTCTCCAACAAGCCCGTATATTTTAAATGGTTTTCTGCTTGAGCTTTCTATCTTCAGGCGCGCAGTGTCTCTAGCTGGGAATATTTTATTTTGATATGTATTGTGGTATCTTTATATAGATATGCGTAACTGAATCGGAGGAAATAGAGTGTAGGTGGCTCCTAGAAAGACATTGACTATGTATGACTTTGTGATTTTGTTAAATAGAAAATCATTTAGAAATTGTGATGCAATACATAGATAATGCGCCTGTTAGAATCAGTCGTGGTGCCTTGCTCTCCAGGGAAGCTTAGCGATATATATGGGCTCGATTGCATTACCCTCGCTAATAAGAAAGCACTTTCCTTTAACGAACAACCCGCACTATATAAACATTGTGTCCATGCTGAAAGGTTTTGTTACGTCTCAACATTTCATAAAGATCCTAATACCGTATCACTTGTACGATGATATATTGTTGTTTATTACAAAATTAATAGCGATGTGATCGTATTTCCATTTTTATTGCAACTTCCTCCACGTAATTGTCAATATAGAAATGTCTTGATAGGAAGTAACTTCCTTCACATACATATTAGGTTTACGAGTGGGGGTAACAACTGTCAATGAGAAACGATAAACCAAACTGTCGAAAGACGGCCACCTCCAACAATATCTCCACCGGCGCTTTTTAATAAAAAAAATCTTGGAAACGATTAGATTTCGTTCTGAAAAGAATGTGATTTTATCCGTTGGGAGAAAAACCGTTAAGTTGTCACGTTTTCGTGGGGTGTTTCCTATCGATTTAACACAAAGCGTGACCATTTTTGCTTTTCAGCAGCTGAAACCGGTCTGTTCAAGTGGTATTTCATGTGCTCCTGTCGTTATCAGCTGCCGCTCAACATTCCTTGTTCGGTTTCCATAGCCATTGGCTCCAATTCCATCCTCGTCTATTTTGTAATAAATATCGGACGGTTCCAAATAGAACGTGAAAAAGTAAGATTATTTTATGACGCCCATATTTCGCAGTGCATGTTTAATTAAGAGCTTCAGATCGTTCCGAGGCATTGGGGCTGTTAGATATAGCATTTACTGGTGTTTTAATAAAACTACGATATTGATCACGAAGATGTCCATAACTAAACGTAATTTTAAACGAAAAAGAATAATTTACTAAAAATAACTTCGAACACAGCGAGAAAATAGGAATAACAAATTTCACTTTATTAAGAGGGGATTGAATGACAATTCATCTAAGGATATATAGTCCAAGGTTTCTGCAAAGACGTAAAACCCAGTCAATACATCATCTACAATACACTTCAGTAATATGTGTAAATTACTCATAAACGATAATTGTAATTTAAAATATTTCAAAGCCTCGTCGATCTGTTAAGTATTACAGAAAAACACAAAGAGAAACTCAAATCCTGCTAATGTAATAAAACATATAATATCTTTGATCTTCGAACCTTTGTAGTGGATCACTTCCCTCGTCTTATACTACAGCCGGTTTGGGATGTTGATATGTTCTATATTAGCTTTAATTATCTATGTATCCTTTACCGTCTTATCTAGCGTTGCATATTCACACTTTATTCATTTCCATTTATGTTTGTAGACCTTGGAAGCATATAAATGAGGCGAAACAGGTGACTTTAATATTGTCATAAAGGGGAATGCACTTCGAGTTAGAGATAAATAAATGCTTTATGCACGACGCTTTCATTCTCCAGCGCATAGTTTGAAATCAATCGACTCACAAATCACAAACCTCTGCACAATAAAACGATAAATACTAAATATAGATTTGTCGTTCTCGATAAAATTAGCATATTAGCATAAGGGACAACGAATGTGTCAAGGGAATACAATTTTGTCAAATTAGAAATAAACAGAGCAGAAAATAAATATTTACTTCAAGCTAGAACTGTGTCTGTCTAGTTTTCCATTTGCACCCCGATCGTTTTCCATGATAAAACCAGCTAATGGGAATGCTGAAAACGTGTGACACATAAGTTGCTTTGCTCACTGAAATGAAAAATACATTCCTTTATATGGGCTGATACTAGTGCTCTTCTGAGCGTGACAGATGCTTTAGCAATGAAAACAAAAATAGACATCGAAGCGTTTTCTCGCTGGCTGTGGAAGCCCTGTATATATACACTATCCAGTAAGCTTGGATGTAAACTGTACCTAAAGGTAAAATGGACGCTTGGATAGAAATATCGAAATTGAAAAAGTTTTAGTTTTTGGCCTTGAATCAATGTGGCAGGTTGTTTTAACAACATTCGTTTAATGGATGACAACATTTAAGTATACAAATATATGTACACTTGAGCAAGAGTATGCTTGGTACATCACGTGATAAAATAGTTTTCGTTTACTTAAACTTAGGACCCCTTATTTGTCAATATCACGGCTATGTTGTTATTTTTCCAACAAATTCATATTAACAAATATGTAAATTCTGTCGCCGATCTGGCAGGACAAACAGATGACAAACCTTAAAACGAAACGGTCTGGCAAAACAGAAGGCAACAACAAGTACGTTCTAACGATCCGGCTGGACAGAGATAGCAAAGACAAATACTTTATACTGGACGTTGGACAAACATATATGGGAAGGACAAATACGTTCTATAGCTTGGCTGGACAAGCAGACAACACAACGGTATTCCTGACTTGACCAATGTAAGCTTCCCCTCGCGGACCAACTGGCGAAATGTCTAAACTAATACAGCACTCATGCTGTACATGTGTAGAGGAAACTTAACTGTATTATAGAAGTAGATATAGAATGAACAGCATAACTTCGTGTTGTTGATGATAATTATTCCTTTTCCCTCTCAATAAACTCGATATTAACGTTTCGCTAAACGTAAAATCAGTCGTTTATGAAATCGAAATCACGTTTTCCGTTACATAAATCGTAGCGGTATATCTATTGATTAGACACAGTGGGCTTTCCACAATTGGTGTTTTCATACGGAACTTGATCGTTGTTTGACGGCCCGGCGTGATGTGCTGTATTTATAGGAGGAGTGTTTCCGTGTTTGTGAAGATTTCCTGAAGTCTATTTCACAATTTTTTGGACGCTTTCGAATAAAACCTTGTATTAGCATGGCTCCAACTGGCATGGCGTCACTCCATTGATACAGTGAGAGCTTTACCAGACACCGACAACCTTGTTGATTGTACACGACGGTGCTGTGAAAGGCGGAAGGTTTGTTAGTTATACGAGTTTCTGTATAGTCACTGGAAAACAGAGTTCTGTTTCCGTCATTTACGATGACCAGATCAGGATTGGATCAACGTATGCAATTGTTGTTTTACTGTATACTTGTATACTTTCGCCCAGTCAAAATTTCGCCATACGCTGATAAAATTCGTATTTGCCAAGTGATAGTTTTGTCATTCATATTTGATTACCAAGTTCAATATGTTGTTATCTAATTCTTGCTTAAATTCAAAATTTGCCCTTATTAAGGAGGACGAAAAGGCGGAAGTTAAGCTGCAGCAAAAAGTTTCTGGTATACAGCAAAATCGAGTACATTGCAATCGATCTTCTGGTTTTACAATTCTGTCGAGATGTCGAAGTTCACAATGTAATGTTCATAACACAAATAACTGGTAATTACTGTGATTTTGTTTGGGATAGAGGTCGTGTTTATCATGTTTCCTGGTAACTGCTGTGTTTTGAGTTTATTTTTTTGTCAATGCGTATTGACGCTGTGGAATATATTGTGATTTTGTCTTCAAGCAATGGAACGTGTTAGTATACTTAGCTTTTAAATATTTCCCGAATTTTACCATCTAAGTCTCTCGTATTTGGTTTTCAAAAACATATGGTTTTGAAATGACATGTTCGTCCCCTGATAAAAACATATGCAAAATGTTGTGTCTGATGATTATTAATGATGTTTGCGTTGCTATAAAAAGGTTCTAAACTAACAATTGTTTCTTTTCCCTCCTGCTATTGAGAGTGGTCAAGCAAGTATTCGAGTTGATATCCATCTCACCGCATGAGTGAAGTGCATGGTAGATGAATCAGGATATCTATCGATATATTAATCTGTCTGTACTTCTTGGGGAATAGAGGGACAAGGGGTTATCAATAGCTACACCATTCGGGCGGGTTCAATTATTGGTAAGGACGATAACGGGAACCCCAATACTCCTCCTGGGGAGGGAAAAACGAGGGTCAATCAGGAACAAGCGATTTAGTCTGTTCACACTTTTAATCAATATTTAAATTGAATATTCTCACCGAAGAAATTGAGATAAGATCTTTAACGGGGGGAATCGTCCCGGGATCCTTTCATTACTCTTGGAATGAAATAGAAAAGAGTGAATGCATGACGAATCTTTATCTACTCAGGAAAATGTTGCTATACTAAGCCTCCCTGTCCCCCTGCGGGAGGCCAGTGAGAGAAATGCGACAACAACAAAGAGCTACACCTATAACGGGGGAAATCAATATAGTAAATTATGTTCTGGCCCCAAGTGGCTTCAAACTGTCAAAACCATCTCGTTGAGAGATTGTGTATCGATCCCCCTATTACTGTATACCGGGCGATATGGATATTGTATGAAATATCCCTCAAGAGTTACCAACTCTTGTCATCAAATTTATAGAATTGGTACATATGAAGCAAGTACTGAAATGTCATATTTTAATGGGTCTGGGATTTCCTTTCGAAATCAAATCACAAAAGTAACTGTTCGGAAGAGTATCTTGTACAACAACAAACGTATTTAACACTCATACTTTTTGTCACGTACGAACCTGATTACGATTATACTTTGTTTTGTTAGAAATAGATTAAAAGGAAAAGAAAAAATCATGATCAAATGTGTATATACATGTAATTTATCAAACCACATATAACTATTACCAGAAATGCTTCACAAGATTTGACACCATTGCTATAGCTCACCTCGAAATGCGTGTTGGCCCAAATTGTCATTTCCATGTTCGTTACAATAGAGACAACCGGGCCTCCTACCTAGTCGTAAACAGATGTAGTTACAATTTAAAACTTCGATAAATAAATAGAAATTCTCCAATACTGACACAAACAGACGCTTTTCCTGAACGGTAAGATGCAATTTTCAGGAAACTTTTAACTTTATCGCCGATTGCTGGAAACAAATGGCGCCCAGCTCTTTTAACAGCTGTCAAAACAAGGGAAACCTTTTATGTAAATATTATTTTTAACTCTGACAACCAGCAGACAACGGGGTTTATTTCAGAGACATAGTACGTACAGTGTATTAGGAAATCTGAAAGTTTATGTTGGACAATGATTTTAAATACACATTAGCTGCAAATCTGTGGACATAATGACTTGGTCGTTGCCTTAGGTTTGTTTGCTTCAAAATTCGGCGACGCTACCTACGGTTTATTAGTTGTGGAAAGGAATATTCTGGTCGTATCGTTGGTAAAAGTAGAAGTAGCTCAAAGGCGAAGTCTAATCGAGGTTCGGGTGTTGGAGGTGGTAAAAAATGTACCTTAACGTTTAAATTATCGAAGGTAGCATTTGGAAGGTCGTAGCTCGGAAATAAAAGTTGGATCGAAGTCTGGGTAGGAAAGATGGCACCTCGAAAATAAATCCTGATCGAGGGTTTGGCTGGGAAGGTTGTACCTCGAAAACACTGTCTGATTGAAGTTGGTAAGAGAAGGTCGATTTTCGAAGCAAGCCATGATGTTTCTATGCATAAATGTTACTATTGAAGTCTTGATGGCAATCGATAAAATCACATCGGAATATATGGTACAAAATAGATAAACGGTTGGTATGGAAATGGAAAGGTCCTGATCCCAACAATTCAATATCGCCTAACTGGGGACACTGCGGAAAACACAACTGAAACGGGGAGTAGTAATCATCTCATACCACCATGGAGTGGGATACAAGGCATGATCGTGGAGTTGAGGTGAAGATGGGTATTTGTTTTTGTTTGTTTGGGGTTTAACGTTCTCGCAACAGCCAGGGCCTTATGAGGACGGGTGCTTAGCCTTCAAGTACAATGTATATAGAAAAGAATAAAGACAGGAAAGAACATCCCATGTGTTGCAATGCGGGCAGCAGATAAATGTTGGTCTCTTCCGTGTCCCCTTTGTACAACACACGGAAGAAAGTCCCCGATTAAACATAGTCCCACATAACGATACACAATGCAGTGGTCCCACATAACGATACACAACGCAGTGGTCCCACATAACATTCACAAGGCAGTGGTCCCACATAACGACATAAAATGCAGTGGTCCCACATGACGATATACAATGCAGTGGGGCACATAACGATACACAAAGCAGTGGTCCCACATAAGGAGACACAATGCAGTGGTCCGACATAACGATATACAATGCCGTGGTCCCAAATAACGATATACAATGCAGTTGTCCCACATAACATACACACTGTAGTGGTCCCACATAACGACATAAAATGCAGTGGTCCCACAAAACGATACACAATGCAGGGGTCCCACATAACGAAACACAATGCAGTGGTCCGACATAACGATATACAATACAGTGGGTCCCATAACGATACACAATGGAGTGGTCGCACACAACGATACACAATGCAGTGCTCCCACATATCGATACACAATGCAGTGCTCCCACATATCGATACACACTGCAGTGGTCCCACATACCGATACACAATGCAGTGGTCCAACATAACATACACAATGCAGTGTTCCCACATAACGATCCACAATGCAGTTGTCCCACATACCGATATACAATACAGTGGGTCCCATAACGATACACAATGGAGTGGGCTGACATAACGATACACAATGTAGTGTTCCCACATAACGATCCACAATGCAGTTGTCCCACTTAACGATACACAATGCAATGGTGCCACATAACGATATACAGTGCAGTGGTCCCACATACCATACACAATGCAGTGGCCCCACATAACGATACAGAATGCAGTGGTCCCACATAACGATACACAATGCAGTGGGATAAAAAATTCTTTTCTTGGTTTCCTTTGTGTCCTCTAAATACACAGAAGATACTAGCCCTGATTCTGCAGGGGGACCCCTCATTGGGGGACTCTTACGGGAAGTACATGTGGAAACACTGAGTGAAAAACACTGTTTCAAGGCGTCGAATTGGCAAGCTGTAGATTGGTATTGAACTTGTTTAGCTACTGTCCTACACGGACAGCCTGTTCCGTATCGATACAGGGGTGTGCAGACATAGTACGCTCAGCCAGGGTTACGATAATGGATGTTGACAGCTGTAATACATTTTGGCACATCTTATCCATGTTACCACATATATGACACGTTCTATCTCTACAGTGACTCCTCGCGACCGTTATAAGCAATTAGCATTACGTCTGTCGCAAGGGAGATATATGGCTCTACCACCAGTCAGTCTGACTCACTAGTTATGAAGCGTAAACGAACGAAATAAGTTCTCTACACATATATTGATTTCTTGTAATGTTAATGAACACTTTTATATATTCACATTTGCCAATTTTCTTAATTAATACACTCTTCAAGAAATGAATATTTTATTTATTTCTTAATAACAGAGTTGAATTATAATTACATCAATATTCCGGAAACAGGCTTATAAAGCGTGTGTTAATCCATTTTCTATAGATGTGTTAAACTGCGTACAAATAGATAATAAACAATTAAACCAGATAAGACATTCAGTTTTGTCCATATTTACAGAAATTGATTCAGCACCATCTGAAAATGTTTCAAGATAAAATCAAACAAATCAGAAAGTCTGAAAACGATTCATTTGACGTTTCATTATCGTGTTATGTTAATTGGTATATGAAGAAATTGTTGTGATACATCAGATAACCTAAGAGGGTTACTTTGTTGGTAAAGAGTTGGCAGTGTACAGATGTTCTGATGTAGTGGTTCCGGTCGACCCTCCCACTGTGACGTACGCTGGCCACATTTGAGAGAGATCTAGGGTTGACTCCGCATTATCAATCATACTCTGGACATGTGTTTTTCTCTCAGATCCGAGTTCCAGCATATAATAGCTCTCAAACAGTTTTCTGTGGTGGTATGTGCTGTATGTATGCTCTCTTTATCGAGCGTGCCAAAGACCACGAATTACGATCAGTTATTGACGGCACGCTCCTGCTTCGTTTACAAATGTTGCAGGATTTTATATGAATGGAATGTTGTAATATACAATTACACGGTATTTACACCGATGTGAAGCGTCTGATGCGATACCTCGGGGATGTTTGTAACTATATACCTGAAGTTACAGGTAATGAATACGTTTATTTAATCAAGGAATGTTGTAACACTTTTCTGTGGGTACGAGCTGTAATGCATTTCTGTGGAGATTTTCTTAAATGCTGGCGGCCAAATATCCCTTTAACACCCTTACGGAGCAGTATTTGAAGTTACTTTCAACGAGGGAGTGTTTTGGATCTAATTTTTGTAAGGAACACACCAGGTTCTCGTGTACCGTTTCTGGAGGAAGTGCTTCCTGTCTTTACTCGTTTTCTGTAAACACATCAGGTTCTTACGCACTGGTACTTGTCTTTAAATAGCCAAATACCCATCAAGCGATCGTCTGATGCTTCATGTTTTAATAATATATATTTTACACACCAAACGAAAACACTGTCTTTCATTAGTGGCCCGGTTATAGAGCTTATTAGAGGTGGCCATTGGTCTGTCAGTGTTTACTGAACGCTACGCTGACTTTGTAGGCCCGGCTGACATCAGTGTAATTACAATACATCAAAAGACGATATAATTGTCGTCGGATTTTGAGTCTAATTACAAGCAGCAAACAGTAAAACATCCTGGAGCTTAGATGTCTATTTTTATGCATATGTAATGGCGTTAACCATAAACAATATATGCATGATCTATGGTTAAGTAGATTAATGATTAATTAACAATTAGTACAGATACGTGAAAGTTGGAAAAGGTATCATGGTACCGGAAATGATAGTTCATTATTTTTGTACGTATAATCTGAAGTTTTGTACGTATAATCTGAAGTGTATTGGGTACCTGTGTGAGCATGCATCTGATGTTGCATCCTCCGCCCCCTCCTCCCCCCCCCCTCCTCTACACACACACACACACACACATCAACCCGTATTTCTCCTGACATGTCTAACCTGTTAGCATGTGCGCATCTGATGCAATTTAGTATTTAGTAATTTTACCGATTCATGCCAAAAGGTGGTGCGTCATACGATTAATTTTATTACATTATGCTGAGGGACAGTGAAGATTGTTAAAATAACTCCTCAGGTCGGATAGTTCACGTCGGTAACATCAAAGGATGGTGTCGGAAGCCTCGTTTCATCTGTCAACTTCTGGCATATTGATAAATGATCTCTATTTATCGTTTCGTACGAACATTTTCCTTGCTCGTAAAAATCAAGTCATTTTTTGTAAACATGTTAGTGGGACGTTCATTAGATGATGAACATATGGTATTACTCTATTATGGAAAACGTCCTCGTTCTTATCGTCTCTTTTCTTGTGGTGATCAAAATGGATTGATATTGACACACACACTGGAATATGTGTTACGATGTATTTACTGATATCAGTCACGGGAAACCTGGGAACGCAACACTCGCCCTCGTACCGTTAAATTTTAAACGTTTAATCCTAACTGTCCCTGTTTACGACACAAACAGGAATATGTAGGTCACGTATCGGGAAGTATCGTTTATGTCGCGTCCTTCAAGTAGGAGGTACGTTCGTTCCAAACCTTGACTAGACCCGGTTCTGTGTGGCACTAGGGTAGGATAGAGCTGGTCAGTCTTAGTAACGGTCAGACATCACGTATCCGACGTCATTTAAGGTAACCTTGTGGTGAACGTTTATACACTATTTGGATGTGACCTTCCGTTAATTTGAACAACCTCGTGGATCGAGTTGCCAATATTTTAGTGATAACTTCTCATATGTGAGCCCATTTTATATCAGATTCCGGAGATTAGCATTTAAAAGGTATGTGCGGTAGGCTTGTCGTTGTAAGATATCACCATTGCCTGGTATCTTCATGTGTTTTTTATGCATCGTTTTCTCAGTTCTACATTGTTTCGGGTAGTCTTTCTGTGCACATCCGGCTACGGTGTCCCGAAGCAATCTTGACAACATCTAGATTTAAGTCAAAAATTGTTTATATATTGAAGTTTTATTGTTAAGTTCATCTACATGTAGATTTGTATGTTTTGTTTCACCAAATGTACATAATACATAATGTATTTTTAAGCACAGTTAGAATTTGGATTGGGCTGTTCCATTGTCTTGTTGCTAATGTTAGACAAAATCCGCAGCCATACAAAAATACATTACATATTTCTTCATAAATTTCTTTTGAACTGAGAAATGCAGACTTGCAACGTACTTAAATGTCCATAATCTATTACATTTTTTGTAAGTTCATTTAGCATTTTTTCTCCATGTGTGTTTGATTGGGTGTAAAATTGATAATTAGTTTACTTACTTTTGAGAGCTGTTTATAAAAACGGAACTGAATTCAATTACTTTTAGAGAATAATTCTTTGATTCCAATGATGTTTGATAAGATACTTCAGATTCCGGACAAAACGATTTACAGAATGGTTTACGTGTGTATGCCTGGAGACCAATATTTGTCCGACTACACATGGTGACTTACTGATGCTTTGCTAGGGGCTTCAGTCCTCGAAAGTGCAATAGTCATGTCACTACGGTGTCCGGGGGCGATGTGGCCATTTAATTCATGTTCAGTGCGATTTTACTGAAACAGTATCTGGACACGATAGCATGCCACCTGATCCGCGCAATTTGGTCATTGTGTTCGAACAATGGGTTGGATGTAGTAAGATTGTCGGAGACACCGCCGAACAGGGAGAGCAGGGAGAGCAGGTAGGAAAGGAACGTTTCCAAGTGTTGTAATGGGGGACAGAACATTAATTACGATCTCTTCCGTGTTCCGAAAAAAAGTTTTGCACCCTCCTGAAAACTCATGATTGTGTAAGGGTCCCACCTACGTCGCCACTTACGGTAATATTATGGCGCACAGGGGGTCACTATTTCTTACGACCCCGAGCCTGTACTGGTAGCTTAGGCGATGAAAGAGGATCACCATTACACTTGGCAACGAGGAGCAATTCTCCAAAAATACTTCCTAGACCAGTGCGTATTCCAGATGTTGAAGTAGTGAACACATTTTGCAAGAAAACCAATTATACAAAGTGGACGAGGGTATATACTATTTGAACTAAACGACGGCAAAATGAGTGTTTGTGGAGAGAGAAATGATAGAATGGACGAGGATTGATGGCGGGAGAGGGAATAGGAGGCATTAGTGCGATTTATAATATTACTATAAAACTCTGTCGGTTGCTGTCAGCATCTAAACGTATAGGAACTCTCAGTTGGGTTAGCGTTTTACGTATAGTAAACGTATCTGTCATCTTGTAAACCAAACTTTGTTCAGTTTTACATGGAATATAAACAATATGAGTCGAACATTATTTTTGCTAACTGAATTACAGGTATTAAACGTAATCAAATATTACTGTATACAGTCGTTCATTAGGAAATATTTCTCATCTGAAAATAAGCGACATTGACTTTTATACACCAATTTCTGATATACATGTCTATGATAAAATAACCGCTTAGTCTGGTCCGAGTGATTAGTGTGTACCGCCATCTGTTGGTGTATTATCTACACATCACTTGGTATGGTACTTGATAAAATGTACTTCGACAGGGGATGCCACCTGTACCGAGATCCATAAATAGCTTACACGTGTTTGTGTGTGCATTGCATGCGTCTGATCAGATATCTATCGGAATCTGTCTCGCATCAAGTTCGCCCGCCACTGTTGTAAGTTCAGGTAAATTGGAGTTATATTTGGGGGAACGTCAGCCAATTTTCTTACTCATTGAATTATTTTCGTAACTAACGTATACGTGAGCAAAAACATCTTATGTCCAATGTAGTTTTATACCAAGAACTCTTATGTACTGCTCACTGTGAGCGCATACATCTAGGGCTGTCTTGTAAATATAAAAGTGTTTAACTCTACTGAATTGACAAGGCGTAACACTCCCAAACACAGAATTGAAAAAGTTTCTGCGAGTAAGAATCTTTAACCTATGTTCACTGCTTCTGTCGCGTGCCGCTGATTTTAAGTATCAAAACAAGGCCGGAAGTGACTTAGTTCACTGATGACGCACCAACAAAGTTCGGTTTTTCATACGAGAACTTCTGCAACGGGCAATCTGATTAGTCGACAAAAATAGACAACCTGTGTTGACCAACCAGATAGCTCTTTGCAAACTTATCATCGAGAACAGTTTAATTGTTACGTCGTCAGTTAACTAGAATGTCTGGCCTGTTCAGACCCCATTGCTTAGCATTATAAGAGTTAGTAATAGAGGACTCGTTATCAATGTAGTCACTCAACCTTTGGTATATATGATATTGTTTTGGATAAATGTGAAATTTATTTTGTATCGCAGATGATCTTCACTTCCGATTGTGAAGAGTGAGACCTTGTCCATATTGTTTCATAATTACAAGCCAGAGGCAGGTGGACGTGAGCTTTATACTTGGTAGCTACTTGTGATACGAGACGAATGTTCCGGTAAATTAGCTTTGTTAAACACCAACGTCTTGTAAAACCTGTTCGACTTCCTACTTTGATAATGAATCGTTCATTGTATTGTGAATGTTGCAACTGATTTTACTAATAATGGACTACGCACGATAATCACGCATCCGCATCTACGTCAATGACATCACAAATCAACTTTTCCAATCATGAAAAAGCATTTCTAATAAATGTTTGTACTAATTAATACAATATCTCTTTGGGTTATTTTTAGTGTTATCACTGAGAAGTATAATTTGTATCTTGTTTGTATCTTGTACAAAGAAATACAATGTATATCGTGTTTGTATCTTGTACAAAGAAATACAAAGTATATCGTGTTTGTATCTTGTACAAATAAATACAAAGTATATCTTGTTGTATATTGTACAATGAAATACAAAGTATATCTTGTTTGTATTTTGTACAAAGAAATACAAAGTATATCTTGTCGTATCTTGTACAAAGAAATACAAAGTATATCGTGTTTGTATCTGGTACAAAGAAATACAAAGTATATCTTGTTGTACCTTGTACAAAGAAATACAAAGTATATCGTGTTTCAAAGTATATCTTGTTTGTATCTTGTACAAAGAATACAAAGTATATCGTGTTTGTATCTTGTAAAAAGAAATACAAAGTATATCGTGTTTGTATCTGGTACAAAGAAATACAAAGTATATCTTGTTGTACCTTGTACAAAGAAATACAAAGTATATCGTGTTGTATCTTGTACAAAGAAATACAAAGTATATCTTATTGTATCTTGTACAAAGAAATACAAAATAAATCCTGTTTCTATCTTGTACAAAGAAATACAAAGTATATCGTGTTGTATTTTGTACAAAGAAATACAAAGTATATCTTGTCGTATCTTGTACAAAGAAATACAAAGTATATCTTGTGTGTATCTTGTACAAATAAATACAAAGTATATCTTGTTGTATATTGTACAATGAAATACAAAGTATATCTTGTTTGTATTTTGTACAAAGAAATACAAAGTATATCGTATCTTGTACAAAGAAATACAAAGTATATCTTGTGTGTATCTTGTACAAAGAAATACAAAGTATAAAGTATATCTTGTTGTATCTTGTACAAAGAGATACAAAATAAATCGTGTTTGTATCTTGTACAAAGAAATACAAAATAAATCGTGTTTGTATCTTGTACAAAGAAATACAAACTATATCTTGTTTGTATCTTGTACAAAGAAATACAAAATAAATCGTGCTTGTATCTTGTACAACGAAATACAAAGTATATCTTGTTGTATCTTGTACAATGAAATACAAAGTATATCTTGTTTGTATTTTGTACAAAGAAATACAAAGTATATCGTATCTTGTACAAAGAAATACAAAGTATATCGTGATGTATCTTGTACAAAGAAATACAAAGTATATCGTGTTGTATTTTGTACAAAGAAATACAAAGTATATCGTATCTTGTACAAAGAAATACAAAGTATATCTTGTCTGTATCTTGTACAAAGAAATACAAAGTATATCTTATTGTATCTTGTACAAAGAAATACAAAATAAATCGTGTTTGTATCTTGTACAACGAAATACAAAGGATATCGTGTTTTTATCTTGTACAAATAAATACAAAGTATATCTTGTTGTATCTTGTACAATGAAATACAAAGTATATCTTGTTTGTATTTTGTACAAAGAAATACAAAGTATATCTTGTCGTATCTTGTACAAAGAAATACAAAGTATATCTTGTGTGTATCTTGTACAAATAAATACAAAGTATATCTTGTTTATATCTTGTACAAATAAATACAAAATATATCTTGTTGTATCTTGTACAAAGAAATACAAAGAATATCTTGTTTGTATCTTGTACAAAGAAATACAAAGGATATCTTGTGTGAATCTTGTACAAAGAAATACAAAGAATATCTTGTTTGTATCTTGTACAAAGAAATACAATGGATATCGTGTTTGTATCTTGTACAAAGAAATACAAAATAAATCCTGTTTCTATCTTGTACAAAGAAATACAAAGTATATCGTGATGTATCTTGTACAAAGAAATACAAAGTATATCTTGTGTGTATCTTGTACAAAGAAATACAAATTATATCTTGTTGTATCTTGTACAAAGAAATACAAAGAATATCTTGTTTGTATCTTGTACAAAGAAATACAATGGATATCGTGTTTGTATCTTGTACAAAGAAATACAAAGAATATCTTGTTTGTATCTTGTACAAAGAAATACAATGGATATCGTGTTTGTATCTTGTACAAAGAAATACAAACTATATCTTGTTTGTATCTTGTACAAAGAAATACAAAATAAATCGTGTTTGTATCTTGTACAACGAAATACAAAGTATATCGTGTTTTTATCTTGTACAAATAAATACAAAGTATATCTTGTTGTATCTTGTACAATGAAATACAAAGTATATCTTGTTTGTATTTTGTACAAAGAAATACAAAGTATATCTTGTTGTATCTTGTACAAAGAAATACAAAGTATATCTTGTGTGTATCTTGTACAAAGAAATACAAAGTATATCTTGTTTATATCTTGTACAAATAAATACAAAATATATCTTGTTGTATCTTGTACAAAGAAATACAAAGTATATCGTGTTTGTATCTTGTACAAAGAAATACAAGGTATATCTTGTTTGTATCTTGTACAAAGAAATACAAAATATATCTTGTTTGTATCTTGTACAAAGAAATACAAAGTATATCTTGGGTGTATCTTGTACAAAGAAATACAAAGTATATCTTGTCGTATCTTGTACAAAGAAATACAAAGTATATCGTGTTTTTATCTTGTACAAAGAAATACAAAGTATATCTTGTTGTATCTTGTATATAGAAATACAAAGTATATCGTGTTTGTATCTTGTACAAAGAAATACAAAATAAATCTTGTTTGTATCTTGTACAAAGAAATACAAAATATATCTTGTTTGTATCTTGAACAAAGAAATACAAAATATATCTTGTTTGTATCTTGAACAAAGAAATACAAAATATATCTTGTTTGTATCTTGTACAAAGAAATACAAAGTATATCTGGTGGGTATCTTGTACAAAGAAATACAAAGTATATCTGGTGGGTATCTTGTACAAAGAAATACAAAGTATATCGTGTTTTTATCTTGTACAAAGAAATACAAAGTATATCTTGGTGTATCTTGTACAAAGAAATACAAAGTATAGCGTGTTTGTATCTTGTACAAAGAAATACAAATTATATCTTGTTGTATCTTGTACAAAGAAATACAAAGAATATCTTGTGTGTATCTTGTACAAAGAAATACAAAGTATATCGTGTTTTTATCTTGTACAAAGAAATACAAAGTATATCTTGTGTGTATCTTGTACAAAGAAATACAAAGTATAGCGTGTTTGTATCTTGTACAAAGAAATACAAAGTATATCTTGTTGTATCTTGTACAAAGAAATGCAAAGTATATCGTGTTTGTATCTTGTACAAAAAAATACAAAGTATATCTTGTTGTATCTTGTACAAAGAAATACAAAGTATATCGTGTTTTTATCTTGTACAAAGAAATACAAAGTATATCTTGTCGTATCTTGTACAAAGAAATACAAAGTATATCGTGTTTTTATCTTGTACAAAGAAATACAAAGTATATCTTGTTGTATCTTGTACAAAGAAATACAAAGAATATCTTGTGTGTATCTTGTACAAAGAAATACAAAGTATATCTTGTTTGTACAAATAGTATGTATCGTTTGGTCGTTTCTAGTACTGTAACTTTTGCGATTCAACGAACATGTAGTAGTATTATCTCGTTCTCAAATCAAGCGTCAGTCAAATAAGTCGATCGATGTCTGAAGCTTATAATCCACACTCGCCGTTCCTGGACAATTTGGCTGGCGAAGACGGTCGAACCTATTGTAGTCATTCGTGATTTCATTACATACATACCAATGGTCATTGAAATGTTGTGTAACTCACTTCTGTGACGGGATCATTGCTTCGGTCTGTCAAATACTGATCTGGCAGTAGCACACGGCTGCGTTGACACAAACATTGCGGTGATACAGACCTGATAGCGTTACGACTCGGAATTATCCGTCCTTAAGATTTCGGGATAGGGTATACGGTAGGCGATGACACGTTACATTATCTTGCAAATTATTGTCTAGCCAGGTCTAGTCATCGGTTTCCATGAAATTGGCTCCAACATATTACCATACATTGGATTAGAATTATGCAAAACTGGTGGTTGTGTTTGAGTGTTTTCGATAAACGCATTGTTGATATGTCGTTTAAGGGGGTACATGTAATAGTAAGGACATTCCTCTGATTTCCCGCGGGAATTAAAACCTTGCAAAGCGGATTAATGTGTCTAGGGAGCTAAAATCTTTGGAAAGTCTACTAAACCGACAATGAATACCATTATCCCCTCTTTAGTTTATGGATTTTTGATGTGAATGATGGATTATATTACGTCCATAACAAATGATACCAAGCAATTAATATACATGGAAGACCAGTGTAGAGATTGCATTACATGTCTCAAGGGAGGCAACTCTTATACAAAATCGATCATATCTCGGCGTCGACAGCATTACCCTCCTACCCTGTCTGGACCCAATATATCAGAATAACATAGTGAGAAAAGTCACTTACATATGACATCGATGTTTTATGATGAGTGGTTTTAATCGTTCATTTTATTATGTCTTTGACAGGTTTCTGACCAGATCGCCCCGAGAAACATTGTCTAGACCGACAATCTACAGAGGAACAGTTAACCCACCGTAAGTGTTGTACTTCTCCCTACAAAACGTCACTCGGTGAGAGCGTTAACAATGTATAACCGTACTTACTTCCTCTACAAGTGCATACCAACACAACAGACGGTCGCACACAGTCACTTTCTCATTTTTTTTTAATGTTTTATTGGGTCAATAAACACAATATTCTCACACGAATGAACGAAATAAAGGATGATTCAATACTCGTGAAAAATAAATGTTATTCAACGAGAAAACATGACTAAAATATCAGATTTCTCTGTTTTGTGTTTTGGACGAATTGATGCGTCCGGGTTTTTTCTTTGGTAAAAGAAATGTCCATGTGTAGCAGACTTGCACTGGGTCGATCGCAGGCTATCGGGTAGGTCGATCGCTGGCTATCGGGTAGGTCAATGGTAGAGCGTCCGTTTATAGAGTTCGGAGGTTCTGGGTTTGAATCTCGGTCTGGCCGTACATTGTTCTCTCACCTGTTACGAAATTAAGAAGTGAAATGCTTCCTTCTAACATTTATGTATTTACCATACGTTCCATTCTGCCATTCTATATATTGTATATATTTTTGTTGTTTTAATAACACACTTAAAACAACAGGTTTAACCAAATAGTGGAAGAGCATTTTTTTTTTTCCAGAATAACGTCGTGGTTTTCTGTCAAACGTTAATTAGATTCGTATTCTTGATCGCATGACGTTTCACGACATATTGGGAAGTAGACACTGCATGCCCCTAGTACAACACAACCATACATTGTATAAACATGTAATAGGTATTATACAATGACTTACACATTAGAACGGTTGAATGCAATGATATACATCATCACGTTTCAATCATGATAATACATTATAATACAATGACATACGTTAAAATAATACAGTTAGATAAAATCACATACATTATATTACATATACAGTTGACCACAATATCATTCCATTAAAATAATACAGTTAGATAAAATCACATACATTATATTACATGTACAGTTGACCACAATATCATTACATTAAAATAATACAGTTAGATAAAATCACATACATTATATTACACGTACAGTTGACCACAATAGCATACATTACACTGTATTATAATTACAAAAGTTTCGTGTTATACTACGACATATACATGTATTATAGAAGTATAATTGTTATTAATCAGATCGGTAGCCTTACCAGACATTTTGTCTGGTGTCGTGTTTCCGGGGCTCGCGTTCCGGTGAATATTCGGTGAATATTAAACAGAAATTCACAAGTTCACGCCACAGCTGTTTATTACTCTAGTCGAGTCGCTGGATTCGAGAGAAACTCGAAACACTGTTTAAGGTTGATTTTGTTTTGATTACTTTAATAGGGCCCATTCATGTATGCGGAACAACCGTTATTCTGTTTTTAAATGTAATATTTTCGGGTATAAATCCTGCCGGACCTGCAAATGTTTATGAAGGCCTTGGGAGGCTTTGTCAAGGCTCGCATGAAAGCAGCAACAGATTAATAGGTCCGACCTTATTTCATAGACGAACAACTCTAGTCCAACCGGTCCAACCGTTTGGATCGCAATATACGAAAACGGCCCAAGTATACTAAAAATAGACAACTAGATAAAAGTTTACTCGTAGATGAAGTTTTATCCTTTATCTCACTTATGTTATATTTTCTCTCCTTTTTTGTTTACAGAAACAGAGGGGTGGCATTGAAATGATCATGGTTTCAAAAGACCAGGTAAATTTCCTATACAACGACACAGAGAAGGGGATGCTTGCGTCACGTAGTGTGTGTTATCGCAAAGTCTCGCGATATAAGACGGTGGTATGTTTATTTGTAGTTATCGTTGCCGCAATATTGATAACCTTAGGATGCCTTTCTGAGAGATTTTGTTTGCGTGAAAATACGTGTGAATTGACTCCGGTTCAAACTCCGGATAGTCTGCAGTTATGTAAGAAACTGAAAGAGGGAAGCCCGAGAAAGAAGCTACCAGAAGCTCTCATCATCGGCGTGCGTAAAGCAGGGACAGGAGCCATGCGTTTTTATCTAGATATGCATCCATATGTGGAAATTGCCAATGCTGAAATCAGTTTCTTCGATTTTGAATATGAAAATGGATATGAATGGTATAAAAACCAGTTGCCAATGGCAATGCAAGGTCAATTAACTATGGAAAAAACGAGTAACTACTTCCACAATAAGAAAACTGTGGACCGAATTTATAACATGAGTTCGGCTGTGAAGCTGATCGTTGTTGTACGGGAGCCAATCGAACGGACCGTTTCTGATTACCTACAAAGGAAGCTCAAAAAGAGCGAGAATGACGATATTGAGTATCCAAAATTTGAAGATTTTGTGATAGATCAGACCACAGGAGAGGTGGACGGATCTGAAAAGATAATCAAACCTTCAATTTACTACAAGCACCTGCTCAAGTGGCTCAAGTACTTCCCATTGGAAAATTTACATTTTGTGGATGGAGGTAACTTGATTCTTAATCCGTACGAGGAGGTGAAGAAAGTAGAACGTTTTCTGGGAATACCTCACTGCATGACACAAGACAAGTTCGTGTTCAGCTCAACAAAGGGCTTTTACTGCGTTAAAAAGAACAAAGGTCGCAGGGAAGAAACAAAATGTCTGCCGGAAACAAAGGGCAGACGACATCCGCTTATTGACCCGGTCGTGATGCGCAAGCTGAAAGATTTCTTTAGGCCTTGGAACGAAAAATTTTACCGGGCGATCGGTCGTTCGTTTCATTGGTGAACGTTTGTGATATTATTCTACTTCTTCAGGCAGCTCTGTCGTTCGTGATCTTGAACATTTTAACGTTAACATTGTGAGTTATCGTGATGCCCGTTTGTTTTAGCGGAAAAAATCGAACAAGTTATTTCAAACTTAATTTAATATTCTTTACGATTATGCACAATGTGTCTCTTTAAAAAAAAAAAAAAAGGAAAATTGAAATTACGCATGATACAAAAAAAATCACTTTACCAATACAGCGAATATGCTGATCATTTAAGTGGTTTAACCTTTTCAGGTTTTCAAAAGAACAACCTATGTAAATCAGTTGCATAATTTTTTGAAACGATTTTGAATATTGAAATTGAAATTGAGATTGGTAGATATCAATGAGTCTTAGTTTCTACACCGTGAGTCTTTACCTCAAGCTAACTTTACTTATACCCTTCAGCTGATACTGAGCTTGGCGAGGAGTCAATGTATTGGTGATACACTGTATATGGGATCATGGAGGTGATTTGATAGCTCAAATGAAACGTACCATGTGTATATGAATTCATCATTGCATACCTGGCCTTTACAATACAAATCATTTTTATTTACCATCATCTTTTTTCACTATTTGTATACATTCCAGAAAAAAAATGTAGACGTGAAAGTTTTCGCTGCAGTATAATTTTCGCCTTTTTCGCCCTTTGCAATGAGGGCAAAGTTAATATAACAGCGAATGCTATTTCACAACATACTTTATAAAGTAACTTCATGTGAGGAGGTCGAAATTTGCACTGGGCGAATATTATTGTTACCTGTAAAGGGCGAATAGTATTGTTACCTGTAAAGGGCGAATATAACTGTTACCTGTAAAGGGCGAATAGTATTGTTACCTGTAAAGGGCGAATAGTATTGTTACCTGTAAAGGACGAATAGTATTGTTACCTGTAAAGGGCAAATAGTATTGTTACCTGTAAAGGGCGAATATTATTGTTACCTGTAAAGGGCGAATAGTATTGTTACATGTAAAGGGCGAATAGTATTGTTACCTGTAAAGGGCGAATATAACTGTTACCTGTAAAGGGCGAATAGAATTGTTACCTGTAAAGGGCGAATATTACTGTTACCTGTAAAGGGCGAATATTTGACTGGGCAAACGTTTTCCCGTGTACAGTAAATATAATCATTTTTATCATTTCCATTTTTATGAAGTGTATCATTGTAGAGAAGGTTATTTAATTTCGTTTCGGTTTTAAAACATTCCATATAGCTACATCTATTGAAGCAGTACTTAATTTATTAGTATTTCATAAAGTCGACTCTTCATTGTTACTTGAATTTTTCAACATAATCTCCATTACACTTACAAATATTTAACATTATAACTACGACTAATGCTATCTTTAAGGTATTCAAACTTGCGTTTTACAGTCATGTACCAACGTACTCCACGTATTTAAATATCATTGTTTAAGTGCGTTTCTTGTAATTTAGGAAGTATGTAGAATTGGTACATGTATCACACAATAGTGTTCATGTTAAGAAGATTAGATCGACCTCAGGCGCAGCATCTGTACCCGCTCGACCTCAGGCGCAGCCTCTGTACCCGCTCGACCTCAGGCGCAGCCTCTGTACCCGCTCGACCTCAGGCGCAGCCTCTGTACCCGCTCTCGAGTTTAATAAATGTTGTTTTTCATGCAACAACAACTACTTCATTTAGCTAGTAGTGTGATGTTTGATTTGTTGTGGGAGTCACAGGCCCCCGTCACTATAATGTGTGAAGTTTTATTTGTTGAGTAGTGTCTGGGTCAGATTGTGACCCCGTCACAGCCCCCGTCACCATTATGTGTGGTGTTTGATTTGTTGTGGGAGTCACAGGCCCCCGATACCATTATGTGTGATGTTTTATTTTTTGAGTAACAGAAAAAAGGCAGTGTCTGGGTCAGAAATTGACCCCGTCACAGGCCCCCGTCACAATTATGTGTGGTGTATTATTTGTTGAGTTAAAGAACAAAGGCAGTGTCTGGGTCAGATATTGACCCCGTCACAGGCCCCCGTCACCATTATGTGTGGTGTTTTATTTGTTGAGTTACAGAACAAAGGCAGTGTCTGGGTCAGATATTGACCCCGTCACAGGCCCCCGTCACCATTATATGTGGTGTATTATTTGTTGAGTTACAGAACAAAGGCAGTGTCTGGGTCAGATTGTGACCCCGCCACAGGCCCCCGTCACCATAGTTTCAAATTGTTCATGTTTTACATGTGCCATTAGATTGTATATTTTTCCATTTATTTGTTAAGAGTGTGACAGGAATATTACCTCACCTTCATCTTACTCCATTACAGTTCCATAATGTACATCTTAAGCCTGATACTCATATTATTGTCCTTATCTTGATAATCGTACATAATGTCCATGGCCTTTTCTCCCTTCAGCAACTAGTTGTACCAAACACGGTTAACTTAACGGAATTATCAGTCAAAACCAATACACGTAGTGTTCTGAAGAACCATGACGATTTATCTTTAGTTGTGACCTATTATAGGTATCTATACAATAGCTCTTAACCTCATAAACAGACATATACATGTAATACTAAACATGATTTGCACATTGATGCTTTTGTCAATGATTGATGCTTTTGTCAATGACTTCCTCGAAAAACGCAATATCTAGAGAAATGTTTTAAGCCCAAGGTGCGACAAGATTGCCCCCGACGCTTGGACTTTTAGGGCGATATATATCAGTACAACAAGACAAACATGTCAATGTCCTAATGTAACTGTTCCAGTCTCGTTCAGTCTGTCAGTCATCAACGGTAGTCACTCTCCCTGATCAAGATATCGTTAGCGGCACACACACGGTAACCCACCAACACCACACGGTAAACAGCACACGGCCACGTTCAGACATAGTAACACTGTAACATATAGCACACACACGGTAACCCACCAACACCACAAGGTAAACAGCACACGGCCAGAAAACACACTCACGTGGTAACATATCAAAGTCACACGTTCAGACATAGTAACACTGTAACATATAGCACACACACGGTAACCCACAAGCACCACACGGTAAACAGCACACGGCCAGAAAACACACTCGCGTGGTAACATATCAAAGTCACAATCACAGTCACACGGTAACTCACAAGTAGCACCAAGTAAAGAGTTCCGTCGCTAGAATAACAGACCACGAACGATTCAGCTATCTGATTCTTTGACAAGCGAGACCTTTGATAGCGGTTTATGTTATAAACACACACACACTACAGGACAACTGTTTCTTCATTTCTACCACATTAGCGGACATTTTGTTTAAATATGCTGAATAATTGTAAAACATCCCTTTTATTGTTTGACTGCGTCGTTAGCTAATTATGTTTAGTATGGCTAGATTCTGCCCTTCAAGCTTTAATATATTTCACCAAAGATTCTATCACATTTGTACAAATCACCATATTAAATGAGCCTAAGAGTTCCTATGTGTAGACCTACCTTGTAATGCTGTATTGTTTTAAATATATAGACAATGTGATTACTATGGATAACGATAGTACCTAAGGTTTTTAGTATGCTACATTTTGTTTAAAGCTATCAAAGATTCCTACAAAAACCAACTCTATAACACAGGGATGGTTTGTTTAATGTGTAGGTGTAACTGTATTCATATTGGTGTAATGTAACTTTTACGTCACTTCCGGTCAGATTACTTCACTAATAACCGTGATTATGACTAAACAGCGACAGGTGGATGCCATATAGGTATTTCAAGTAAACGTTAACTTTTTAAGTCCCTCATCTGGTTACTGTTTACCGGTGTCGTATAGGTTGTGATCATTTTTAGGGAGGCAAACCATTTCGAAATGATTCCTAGGCCGATTTGATAAGCTCACTGCGTTATAAGGTTTAGGGATCAAATTCCACTGGCGGAGCCGATATGTTTTTGTGGAAAAGTAAAAAAATGATAGATTTCTTTCGTACACAACTCTTCGCCATAGTGAATTGAAAAGCAACTCAAAGTTTAAAAAATCCAAAATAAATTGGAACTTATCGTGGAGATAATGCACTGAGCGCTTGTGCTATCTACCTTCAATTCACTTAATGCGTGCTCAGTTGAAAATTCATTGAAATTGGTCTATAAAATATGGCGTTTGGTCCTAGTTGACACTAATCATTACGTGCTTTTTGATGTGATTGGTTTATATCTAACAAGATATCAAACTGTGTTGTGCTCTAGGTTGTTGTAGACAATATATTTACTATTTATGATTTTTGTTTCAATATTATGTAATGAACCCATATGATGGCATGCTATACATGTAAACCTATTTCACATTTAGATTACATATCTCGACCTTGATCAGATCACAGGTCTTTGTTCATTGTTTTGTTTATATATCAGCAATCTCAACATAAATACGCGTTTTTCCATCATATTATTATCTATTATGAACTCGTGTTGAGGTGAAAATGCGGTTATCTGAACCGGGGAAATAGATATTGACCGAGACAAAGTACGTCCTACAATAGTAGATACAAGTATTGGACTGCTTCACGCAGGCGTTTGTCGTTAATATTCATTATGAAGCTCTAGTGCGCTAGTACGATTCATGAATTTGTCAGTTCAGTTGTATATTGATTATGAATGTGAACTGAAAGATTGCAATGTGTAACTACACGTTGAATCAGCTGAACATTGTACATTGTCATGTAGAACGCAACAATAGCATCACTCTAAATCAGGAAAAACGTGTATTCTATGTCTTTTTAATTTTATCATTTACTTAACAATCACAGTATGCTTTGGTGTATTTGTAATTTTAAATTTAGTTCACGTTTTTAATGATGTTCAGAAAACATTCATTGATACGAAAATAATAGTTATGACGTAACATATGAGAAGCGATGTCTGAGAAACATTGATTTCGTGTGTCGACTTGATTTGTGATGCGACTCTTACGTCTATTTACTGTTTGGTACTGCTATAACCAATGTGGTGTGAAAAAGAAGGTGTGTGAAAAAGAAAGTGTGTGAAATAGAAAGTGTGTGAAATAGAAAGTGTGTGAAACAGAAAGTGTGTGAAATAGAAAGTGTGTGAAAAAGAAGGTGTGTGAAATAGAAAGTGCGTGAAATAGAAAGTGTGTGAAATAGAAAGTGTGTGAAATAGAAAGTGTGTGAAATAGAAGTGTGTGAAATAGAAAGTGTGTGAAATAGAAAGTGTGTGAAAAAGAAAGTGTGTGCGTTACTTTACGCCGATCTAGTTAGCACGAAATCAGCAAACATTTCAACGATGCGAACATCTACACACCTACAGCTTAACATCAATAGTTTAATGATCAATACCATTGTTTAATAATCGATATAATAAACCATTGTGTAAGATCAATATTTATCATTGTGTGTACACCGTGTATCGATATTGATTAAGTGTTTAAATAATTGATATACATCATAGTGTAAATGATTAAAACAGAACAAGTTGAAAATGATCGATATTGACCAAGGTGTAATTTATCGATATTCACCAATGTGTAAATTATCGATATTCACCAAGGTGTAATTTATCGATATTGACCAAGGTGTAAATGATCGATATTCACCAAGGTGTAATTTATCGATATTCACCAAGGTGTAAATTATCGATATTCACCAAGGTTAAAAGTATCGTGGTTGTTGTGCTTGCGTTGTCCGCTTAGACTTCGAATTTTTCACCACACGTACCGACACAAAATGTTATGTCCGGGTATGTACACCGGCCTGATCCCGATATCGCGAGATATAGATATATGTCTAGCGAATTTTATGGGAGGTTATAAGCTTCTGTTGAGTTGTAAACTCATTTTAAAATCCCTTTAACTATCAATTTATATATCGATGTTTACAGTTATAGAGAAAAGCGCTTGGGTATATTTTAAACAAATAGTAAGAAGATAAAGTATGATAATCGGAGAATATGCATATAATTGTATATATATATTTATACCTCTTATGATATACAAGGAACTGTAGTTTCCATTATAGTTCGTCCAAGTTTTTTAAGAACTATTTCACATTAAAGAGAACGTTTAATTCTTCCTTGTACAATGTTAACCATATTTTTGCTGGTGAAATTCTAATGTAGCGATACTCGTAATCTTTTGTGGATTTTTGTATGTTTTTTTTCTGTTTGTTATCAACCTCATACTGCTTACCACGAGTAGAAATGTATGTGTCCTTTCTTACTTGGTGTTGAAGGTATAATGAAAAAACTGAAAATGACGCTCCTCACTCTAGTTGGGGTTTTTGAAGACATGAGAAGCATGTTATTTGCTGAATTGCGTTTGATTCAAAGAAAATGCATATTTTATATATAACGTTGCCTGCTGTGACGTAGAAATGTTACAATGTTTCGGTTTTACGGAATGTGATTATCTGTTACTGTGTGCGTCCATTGTTATACGTTTTATTGAAATCTAAAGAAATAAAATATATATGAAATCAAAAGAATAGATTATAAGATGTGTTTTTTATCTTAGTGTGAATCCATTTCTGCTGTAGACTTACGTGTTTTCATCATATTGTTAACACACATCCCCTCCTTCCCTCCCCACGACCTTAACGATGTTAACTCAGTAATATGAAATAGCCACTGCATACCCGCAATATCCGAAGGATGTTCCGGATGTCAGGAAGAGGCTGTGGCCTGTCTGTAAAACAGGCTCGCGATGAAAAGGAGAGGGCAGTGTTCGTAAAGTACAAACTTCATATCGATGGTGGATTGTACAGATGTCCCGATTCGTCCGTTTCGTCCGTACAAGTACCTGGCAACCCTAGGGGTGCCCCAAAGCATGCTCGTAGCCAACACAATAAATAGGGAAATGTGGAGCACGAGTCACATTCTGACTCTAAGTCTTCATGTATGAGGCTGCTATCATGGAATATTAATGGCGATTTAGATAGGAAATTAAAATATTATAGTTTAAAAAAAAACTTCATTAAAACTTACAACGTAATTGTCCTAACGGAATGCTGGATTCCTAATGATTACCATATCAATATTGATGGTTTCCACCCATGTGTAATACCCATAAAATGTACCAATACTACTCAGGTTGACGGTATTGTTGTTTTAATTAATTCCAGTTTAAAACAATATATTTCTGTTTGTGAGATAATAAATGATTCTATTGTTTGGTTAAAGATAGATAAAAGTATGTTACTTGAAAACAAATATGTCCCCGCAAACTCCGTTTATTATGATAAATATAACTGTGTTTTATTTCATGATCTTGAAGCTTATGTGAATCGTTACACCACTGAAGGTGACATTATTATTATTGGCGATTTTTATTGTCGTACTGGTACTAAGTCTGATTTTATACAAAATGATAACATCCATGTCAGTTTGGAGAGGAGACTCGGATTTGTTCGACTACATCCCTGACGATGAATATGGTATCCGAGCCAACCCTGACATTGTTAACCAATTTGGGAATCGGTGAATTGATTTATGTAAAACAAGAGGTATACGCATATTTAACGGCTTACTCGATTCTCATTGGATAGCGCAGTACTTCGCACGCGGACACACCTGTGTGTACCGAGATGCCGTCTTACAAAATGTAACACTGGAGTGACGAACACAGCGGCCAATTTTTAAATACTCTTGCAAAGAATCTCGAAAATATTAACGCGTCCGTTATACTGTCAGGTGAAGTAACACAGCATTCTATTGATACCTAGCTACCCAACTTTCTCTTATGTGAAGGAGAAGAACTATGTTTCTCCCATATTCAATTGTGTATTATAATTAGATGTGCAGGTATGGGGTGGCGATTAAAATATTCCCGCGTTTCGAAGTAATAGAATTGTCGGTGCGTATTTGTCAGGGGTAGAATTACAGGTGGACCCTGGAGTCAGATCTGGTCATCCAATCAGAGTGTTGGTACGTGCATTGTCGTGGGGGTGCGATGGTACGCAGGTAGGTAAACCACTTTTCTAGCGCGTCGGTCGCAGTAACACGTCATAAAGTTTTTTGTACTCTGAATATTTTTTCAAACATTGGTTTAAAGAATGTTTGAAGTTAAGATTAGGTTCAGATCAGTTTTGTTTGCGATTCCTAATGGCAGTGTTAGAAGCAGTACAGTTTTATGTAGAATCCAAGAAATTTTGAAGCCTAAGCATTCAGGTCTGGTGCACCTCCTGTAGTCTCAGGAGGGTTACAGGTTGGGTGGCTCGCTTGGTTTCTTTTCAGAGAACTGTTTTCGATATCTGCTATACGGATAGGATTTCTATAATGTATGAGAAGGGAAAAGGATGCGAGTATATTGTGTTAAGGGTGTATGGTTGATTGTAGATGTAATATGCTAATGTGCTACACTCATTAAACTCTGTCTACTGCACAGATGTGTTTGTTGTTTTCTGACGTAGTATAGAAAAGACATATAATTTGTCGGTAGGGATAAGCCCAACCACTCTTGTATATCTCTTACCCTGTTGGGGTACATGGTATTATATATATGCATATTATAGTCCTGTTAAAGGGGCATCACGCTGAAGTAACTATTTCTCTTTCTTTTTTAAAATATTACATAAACATATCAAGTGAGACTCCTTATGGAAAATAACGATCGGATTTGGCTGAAATAGATCCATAAAAATGATTAAAAAGATATTCATCGGTATTTCTACCTGTCTGACCGACGTTTTGTTCACTTTGTAAACAAAATGACTGGCATGGCTGTGTGAAGTAAGCCAAAGAAAAGTGTTGTACCGTGTCAGTTACGAAGCGAAAAGTTGCCAAATGGTCAAACAATAGCGCAAGGAGTACGTTACGGAATCATTATTACAGGTGGGAAGTATTCAAAGGAGAAAATAACTGCCCTAGCAGTTAGTACGGTGCATGTATTCTTCCGGATAGCCGGTTAAGCTGAAATGGAATCGACAGAAATGCTAGCGCTGTATCTTTGTCTGAGTTTGAAAACAGATAAACTTAGTTTAATATGTCAATGGGCATGTATCGGAGAGAGTTTACTTTGTGTTTCTATAATTATACAGTGGTGTATGCGAAAGGAAGGGATAAGTGACTCTGTTGTGATAGCGTCTCTGTCGGTACTCGTGATCGGGGTCAAATGAGATACGTGCGTTATAATATTACCGGGTTCAGTAAAATGGTATGATTTAATTATATTTGTGAATTAAACGATTTTTTGTTTGTTTATACATACAAGATTTAAATTAGTACTAATATGAATACCCGGCTTCCTCTGGCGCAACGACGCAATATATATAAAAAAAAATCTCTCGTCGTCAGAACGCTACATTATCGCAGCTAGATTAGAAATGTCAAAATGACGGGCCAGGATGAACAACTGAGGAAGGAGAACCTACTTCTAGTAAATAGGATCGCGTAACTTTTTTTTAAAATCGTAATATTTCAATAGTTCATGTTTTCATATCTTGTTGACTTAGAATGTATGATCATGTAACAACCTTTTCTCTATAACGAATTAATTTTCGACTTCAGATAGAATCGGAATACGTATTGAAAACAGGGGAAGAAACATTTGTTTACGTTGTAAAAATGACGCGTGCTGCCGATAACTACGGCTTCTGTTTCGGACAAAAATGAAACGATTAAAGAAAAGTTGGCTCAACATAAAAAAGGGTCCATTGACAAAAATGCTTTAATCTATGAAAAGGATTGAAAAAATATAATTATCAAGTAGCTCAACACGTCCCATATCTGACACATAGCCATACAGTTTAGTGTATGTGATGGCTAATATGACTTACTAAGTGTTCGCGTATGGTGAAAGTGTGAAAGAGAGTTTCTACCACAATACGCTGTGTTATTCCAGTCTCAGATCATTGTCTAAACACGCAGACTGTTAGATAAATATGAGTTATATACCACACGTGGTATATGACATGCAAGAGTTTTGATTGGTCGAGAAGATGAACTTTGACCGGGACGACTTTTTCCACTTGCTTTTTGCCACATGCTGTTTTGTTTACGTCGTCTGCTATCAACATCCGACAAATGTTGGGGACTTTGTGAGGTTATGCGGAAAAGGGGGTTATTAAGGCAATATCAAAAGAAGACGATACTTAAAGATTTGATCCTTAGTTTCAGGCAAAATTGCTACAGACGATCGGTATCGTTTCGACGTCACATCGTCGCGTGTCCAGGTCGTGAAACCAAAACAAATTACGATCTGTCACAGTGTCGGAAAATATTTCGTTCTCCCAACGTCCCGTTATCGTTATTTGGACGGCCTGACTGTGGCTGAACTTTCAGTATAAACGTCAACCATAGAACCGTCAAGAAGAAACATAGGCCTATGGTTTTGGACATTGACAGCGATAAGTTCGTCACTTGGCGGGAGACAGACTTCGAACGATATGCTTACGCGCATATAGTCCGTGGTTAATTTATATAAATCAATGAATTACGTCTACTCTCAATATTTAAAGTCGTTCATCTATTATATTTTTTCATGAGATTGTTGCCGAAACATTAATTTTGACAATTATTGAACTTGTAAAAAATAAGTTGCTTTTGAATATTAATGATTGACGTTTTACATATGGGTCATATCAGTACGCCAGCCTTGTCAACAAATACACGTGTGTATGGTATTTCCGACTGATCATGAGATTGTGGTAGAAACAGCTAAAGCTCGTGTCTTTTGTAACTTTTGAAAATTAACTAACTCGAGTGAAATAAATACCATATTCAACAACCACTCGTTG
The DNA here is from genome assembly GCF_002113885.1 of Mizuhopecten yessoensis. Lineage (NCBI taxonomy): Eukaryota > Metazoa > Mollusca > Bivalvia > Pectinida > Pectinidae > Mizuhopecten > Mizuhopecten yessoensis. The sequence continues at coordinate 397,258 of NW_018406473.1, forward strand.
CATGGTATAGAAAAAAAAAATGGCCAAAGATATCGAGTTGTACAATGTAATAAAAAAAACCACAAACGTTTCTCTTTTTATACGGGTGCAGTTTGTCATTGCATATATGCACTTTAAGAAAACATTTGAAAAAGGGATATTCGTCTCGTGATGTTCCCTTTTACAGAAAGGTTTGTCCCATGGTTGAAGAAAGGTGTTAAGCCCCGTACAGATGTCAAACTTTATGTTTATGCCTATTATTATTGTTGACATTTAATTGTAAATGTATGACGGGAGAAGGCTGTGATAAATTGTAAAAACGTGTGTTCCATCCCTTGTTCAATTTTATTGGTCACAAATATGTTCAAAGCTAAATAAAGTTAAATTCTGAATATTGGCAAGTGTGCAATTCACTTCTGATGATGAATAACTACTGTTCAATAAGTTTTAATACGGACTTAGAAATCATATTACTTGGTTTCATAGTGCGGTAAGTTGCAGTTGCCTGACGCCCCCCTTGGGGCCCCTTTGGAAACCGTTTCCTGCCTAGTCAGGTGACGTTATCGGCGCTATTTTATCAGGGCTTTCCCGAACAATTCAAGTGGTCAAACTGGACATTTGGAACGGACTATGAATATGGGGATAGCAAGGTAACGTAAGTGAAAGTGCATACAATACATCTCTTCACGTGATGTCCCTTTAATAGTTGAAAAGAAAATCATCAAGCACATTCTTTTTTTTTAGACTTTTACAAAGACTGGTTGATAACATTACATGTCTAAAGATAGTAAATAGTGTGATTGTTCTTATAACATGTCTAATTAAATTTTCCCGCGTTTCAGTAGAAACGGCTCGTGCTACTCGCCCCGTACGTGCCATAGGTCTTTTATGTTTGTTTGTTTGATTTTGTTTTACGTCCTATTAACAGCTAAGGTCATTTAAGGACGGCCTCCACTGTCTGCAAGATACATGCGTGTAGTGTTTGTGTGTATTTTGGGACCTTATCTCTTCTCTCCTTTCTAAATAACTTTCTTCTTCCTAATGTCTCCCCTGACAAAGCCTCACTTTTGGCCATTTGTTGAGCGTTCGCCCCTGTGAGGAAGGCTTTGGGTTTGTCCCCTGGTCGAGACATACCAAAGTCTTTAAAAATGGTAGTTTATACTCCTGCTTAACGCTCAGCAAATTAGGAGTGGGACGACTGGTTCGCCCGTTGTCAGTATAATGTGACCGGGTGGCGTCCTGCTGGGTGTCTTCGGCAGTATGTTTCAGTGAAGTAGCACTATTGAGTCGGCATCAGTTCCGCGCTATCACAAGGAGACAAACACAAACATTTCGCTGCCATAGGTCAATCAAATGGAATCGATGGAATTTTAAACGAATTTTTTTAGTTGGTAAAGATTTATTGTTGCCTGCCTTGTGTATACTATTTTATGACATTTTAAACTCCGGGTGCTTCCCTCCGGAGTGGTCCGTGGCCGTCATAACTCCAGTCTATAACAAGAGGCCCATGGGCCTTAACGGTCACCTGATATATTTATACAGAGAGTTGTTTTGTTTTTAACATGAACAGAAATATTATTCAAAGTGACAAAAAACAATAAAACCACCTTATTCAATATCTAGCATACAGATTTCAGACTAAAAAGTATTTGAAACTAGCACCTCTGATTCTAAACAAGGAAAATGAAGAAATATTAGCACACTGACTCCATTGAGCCTAACCCTACAGCCCTTGGGGGTAGGGCTTGCTCAAAATTTTCAAAGTATCAAACTGTCAACTCAAGGTTATAATTCCAATCAAGTTATTAACATGTTATATTGTAATATTCAAAGTATCATTTGCCATTATAAACCATACTACTTTTTGCCCCCTATATCTGGGTCTTGAGAAGAAGGTTTTTGAAATTTTAGTCAATTAGACCCTTTTTGGCCCCGCCCCTCAGGCCCCTGGGGGCTTGGGACTAAACCTGCCACTATTTGTGTTGACCTTTGTCCATGGAAGGTCCCTGCACAATTCATTGAAATTGCTTCAGGGGTTTTGGAGAAGGAGATTTTTGAAATTTTAGTCAATTTGCCCCTTTTTGGCCCCGCCCCTCAGGCCCCTTGGGGCTTGGGACTAAACCGGCCACTTTTTTTTTTTGACCTTTGTCCATGGAAGGTCCCTGAACAATTCATTGAAATTGCTTCAGGTGTTTTGGAGAAGGAGATTTTTGAAATTTTAGTCATTTTGCCCCTTTTTGGCCCCGCCCCTCATGCCCCTTGGGGCTTGGGACTAAACCGGCCACTTTTTTTTGTTGACCTTTGTCCATGGAAGGTCCCTGCAAAATTTCATTGAAATTGGTTCAGGGGTTTTGGAGAAGAAGTCGAAAATGTAAATTGTTTACGGACGCACGACGGACGACGGACGACGACGAACAATAGGCGATCGCAATAGGTCACTTGCGACTTTGTCTCAGGTGACCTAAAAAAGGTGTAAAAACTGATCCTAATCAGAATTTTAGAAGTTTTAGTCTATTAAGTTGTCTTGGACAATTTTCACGTTATTTTAAATTCTAGGTTAATAAATTGGTCCGAATCATACGATGTTATTACAGATGCACAGTTTAGATTTCGCACTGAACTTAGTAATGTAGATGCGATTTTCGCTCTACTTCAATTATAACTAAATCTTTTAGTGAAAAGAAGCGTTTGTATTGCTGCTTTGTTGATTTGCGTAAACCGTTTGACTATGTAAACAAGGTTAATTTATGGTATAAACTATTATCATAATCATGTAAGATCTTGTGTAAAATTTAAAGGTTGTTTATCTGATTTTTTTGTCAAAGATATCGGTTTAAGGCGAAATTTTGACTCCGACACTTCTTTTCTATGTACGTTAACGACTTTTTTTTTTTTTTTTTTTTATCTCAAAATGTAACCAACGATACGGTTTTGAAGAATTAAGCCTATTCTTATGTTATATGCTGACGATTTAGTCTTGCTTTCGGAAACTGTTGAGGCTTGCATGAATTAGTGGATAATCTTGCTATATATCGCGAGCAATGGAAATTAACTGTTAATAGTGAAAAATACGAAAGTTGTGGTATTCCGTAAAGGCGGGAAAATTCGAAATAATGAAACATGGACTTACCACGGAAAAAAGCTTGATTGTGTTGACCAATTATCTTACGTCGGCGTAAACTTAAGATACAATAACAAGTTCAATAACATACAGAAACAATTGTCAGATCAAGGTCGTAAAGTCATGTTTGTTTTATTTTCTAAGTGTTCAAATATGAGTCTTGATTATAAAACCATGCTGTGTTTGTTTGATACCTACGTTAGTAGCATATTGTACTACTCTTGTGAAGTGTGGGGTTCGACCAAAGGGTTAGACATTGAAAAATGTAGATTTAAAATTTTGTAAGAGGTTACTTAAAGTTAAACAATCTACAAAATTAATAATGTAATTGTATACTGAGAACGAAAAATTGTATTTCGAATACTGCATATGATTTTTTAATAAAAAACACACACCGGTGTATGCTTCAATTTGGTACGTAAAAGAGTTGCTACATGTATGTACTCTTGGTGTTAGTGAAGTATGGCTTAGTCAATCACCATCGAACGCTAAATCCATTTTACCTTGTTTGGATACGTCAAAGAATTTTTGACCAAGCTCAACAATATTTGAGAGGTTTATTAGAGAATTCATCGAAATGATTTTTATATAAGCATATCGTAAACCATTATTCCATTCAGTTTTATTTAACTAAGTACATGCCTAAGAAATATAGAATATGTTTAACAAAACCTCATTTGTTTGCACATTCTTTGGCAATTGAAACCGGTCGTTATAGAAATATTAAGCGGAATAGGAGATATTGTGCAATTTGTAAGTCGACTACTGAAGTAGAAGACGAATATCATATCATTTGTATTAATATGTAATATGTACAACGACTTAAGAAGTCAATATATCAAACAATAATATTGGCAAAAACCTTCAATGTTTAGATTAATAGTTATTGTGTGTCAATAACAACAAGGAATTAAGCCGTCTCGGTAAATTTATTTTTGGAGCAAATAAGATAAGAGCTGTATTGCTTTAACTCGTACTCCACTTTTGTCTTGCTGTTTCACATCCTATGTATTGCATGTTATATGTACTCATGGGCCGTAAGGCCTACAGTCAATAAATTGAAATGAATTGAATATAAGTCAGCGCACATAGTTCGGTAGCCTTTGTGATGATAGAGTAGATCTCGGGCGCCTGCGGCGCCACAGCTAAGTGCTTGAAGGGAACCAAACGAACAGAATCCCTACTTAGGACATGGGTGCGCCGAATATTCTGACAAGAAAATAAAATGAATAGTGGTTATAAAAAATAGTATCTAAATTAAGAAAACCTGCAAGACATTAAATATAGGCCTTTTTGTTATTACTAATTCACTATTATTTCAACACCTTTGTCAATATATCGCCTGATCCCTTTAGCACCAACATTTTTCAAGACAAAATGACAGAAATAGGATCTACTGTGCAAAGAAACCATTTATTAACAAGGCAAAGTATTGCTAGGCAATCCATAGTCCCCTACCGGTAAGAATTGCTATATCTAACAAACAGTACACTTATGTCAGGAAGCATATAGGTCACAGTGAGGTTATAGTGACCAACTTTACCCCGCCATCCCAAGATGTCCTAGTGCACCAAATCTGGTTACTCCGGCTGAAATAGTAAAGAAGATATGCCCTGATCCAAAAATCTATATGTTTGCCTAGCCCAATGCCCCGAACTAGTAAAACATATCGATGTTCACGATGAAACGTAAGTTGGGCTTAAGTTGTAATTGTATTTGGTTTTAAAAACCAAACTGTAACCTATTGTATACCTTAGCCATGTATGACCCCTGGAAGTGGCTAGCATGCTTGTATCCCTGGGTGGTAACATACCTGGGGTACACTTTGGTAGTTGTCTATAATAATAATTTAAAGTTCTTATAAACCGCTTTATCACAATCTAGTTCGTAGGTTGTCTCAAAGAGGTTCACAAATTATTAACCGTGGTTATAGGGCCTTTGCAATCAGCAAATATATTTCTCATCTCCGTGGGGAGCATACAGCCGGTGCTGCCATTTCGGCGCTCAAAGCTAGCATTGAACAATTCCAGCACTGCCCAACCACGTACTCATTTACAGCTGAGTAGACTGGAACAAGCGGAGTAAAGTGTCTTGATCAAATATACAACACAGTGCCGTGACTCGAACCCGCAACCCTTCGGTCACGAGACCAGCGTCCTACCACTAGACTACCGTGCCTCCGGATTGGCAGTAGGTGTATTTCATTATAGGACACTGGTTTCAATGTTATAAGGTAGCCATGCTTGGGTGACAGGACCCTAGGAAGGTAACCATGCTTGGGTGACATGCAAAGGCAATACAATTAGCTGAAAGATGATTCTAAATCAGTATTCAGTATTAAGTAATAATGGTACCCATTTTGTAAATCTAAACCAGCATTCAATTTCTCAATATTCCAATATTGAAGAATCACTTGCTGCAATATCCATTTCTCTTGAATAATCAAATAATAAAACAATTTAATGATTTACATTTTAATGTAAGAAAACCATCATATTGAGAACATATTTTGAACCTAAACCAGATGTCATTAGGGTTATACACTGTGCCAGTATCGTCAGAAGCCTGATACTACAATAGGTATAAACAGAACGATTGCATGTACACCAGTGTTCTCACCAAGTTATACAAGGGATATATGAACATATTAAGGTGTAATGCAATTATGTAATTTGTTGTAGTGATGTAAAAAAAAAAAAAAAACAGTTCAAATATTTAAAAAAAAAAAGGCTTTTTGAATTCCTTGAGTGAAATGCATGTTGTGAGTGATTAACATATACGTATCAGATATATATATAGCTGGTACATAATTGTCCGACATATATTGCTGACAATTTTCAGAAAAAAAAGAAATAATAAAATAAGATATTATCTTAAATGTACCCTTTCCAGTGGAGGAATGATTCAATAACACGGGGTTAATGAAAAAACAATCTCAGAAAATACAATTCTATTTCAAAATACGTTACCACAGTCATTATAATGCACATACGTAAATAAAGAATCACCCCCCCCCCCCCCCCCCCCCATAGGGAACCACTGGAAAACCCACCAATCAGACGACAGTATTCACGCACGTGATCAGACACGAAGCCATGCTTCCCACTTCATAATTCCTTCAGCCTTCCGTGTTTACGGACGTGGTTTGGTTTCTTACTACGGGGTTCCAACTGCTACTGGCGTTGTTTGTACCGATATATTGTATCCTTTATACTATATTACTTTATTTTGTTTTAACCTCCTGCCGGTGGTTCTCCCCGCCCGCGAGAGCGTGCAGGTAAGTCGGGTAGGAGGGGTAGGTGTGGGGCGAGGGCTAAAGCTAGGCCTAAGCCCTCGGAGAATTCCAGCGAAATTTCGACCTCTATTGCGTCTTCACCGGGGTTCGTTTCGGAGGTGTTGCTTTGTCCCTCGTTCAGGTCAACGCTTTATTAAAGCAGAAGGTGAGCAAGGCTCGCAAGCCTTTTTCCCTCTCGGCTTTACAGGTCGTGGTTGCTGATATCGTAGATTTAGCTGCAGATACGTACCGCATCCACGACCCAGTCTTGTCCCCTTATTTCCGTTTCTCTTGAGAGGCATCTGGATAAGTGGCCGGGACGCTGTGTTGACCAGGTTGTGATGGGGCATAGGGAGCACTCTAAGTTGGAGCGTCTCCTTAGGCTGGCTTTCCATGTTCTGTCCTACGCAGACTGGTTTACTTCTGCGTTGTTAGCTGCGAGCTGCAAGTCGGTGGAGCAGCTCCCCAGCAAGGTTGGACTGATGGAGCGCCTCAGCCAGGCAATTTGCAAGGCACATCTTGATGCGATGGCCTTACTGTCGGCTGCCATGTCACACCTTGTTGTTGCCCTCCGGTTGTCGGTCCTTTCTGGACTGCCAGTCGGCGATTCCTATCGGGCTACCCTTTAGGAGGCTCCCTTGACTGGCAAGGATTTGTTTGGTGGGGTCCTTCCCTCAGTGCAATCTGAGATGAGGTTGGACCCGTTTGCGTCTGAGGATGCACGCCACAATTCTGCAGGCAAGGGCGCTAGCATGAATATGCAGGCTTCTGGCTCCTCCAGGCGTAGGAGGAAGAAGGCAAAGACGGCTGCTTTTCAGCAGCAGGCTGCCCCTCCGACTTCCGCTCTGGCGGAACGTCGGAAATCTTCCTTCCGCGGTAGGGGTTCCCATAGGGGTCGAGGCAAAGCCAAATTTTCCAGAGGTAGGAAGGGTTCTGACTCTTCCTTGCCCTTTGTAACTCCTTGTCCACTGTCTGTCGCCGCTCCCACGCCCTTGGGCTCGGGAGGCTCCGCCGATGTGGTTTGGGAAGGGCTAGATTGGCCCCTTCCGGACTAGCCAGTAGCATCGGCTGTCCCACTTCGTTCCTCAATGGAAGGAAATCACATCAGACAGTTGGGCCTTAGGGGTTGTGTCGAAGGGTCTCTGCATCCCGCTCCTTCGGGATCCACCTCTGACACGAGAGCCTATCTTTTTCCCTTCTCCTTCCGTTCCGGGAAAGGTGGAGGCTCTCAGGTCGGAGGTTCAGGCCATGATCGCGAAGGGCGCGATCGAGGGACTTTCACCGGACCGGTGGTCTCCAGGGTTTTACTCCCGGGTCTTCCTCGTGAAGAAGAAGTCCGGTGCCTGGAGGCCTATTATCGACCACAGTACGTTCAACACGTACGTCGATTCCCCACACTTCCAATTGGAAACGCCAGGACTCGAATTCACTGGCGGATGTGGTTCCCTTGGGTCGGCTTCACATCTGTCGCTCCAGCTGTTCCTTCTGTCAGTTTGGTCTCCGGTGTCTCGGCAGTGGGATGTGTACAGGAATCAGCTTGTTGGTGGACTCTCGAGAGCAATGTCTTGGCAGGAGTTCCTCTGGTTCGGGCATCTCCTGCTATGACCCTTTTACAATTTATCACAGCCTTCTCCCGTAATACATTTACAATTAAATGCAACAATGATAATAGGCATAAACATCAAGTAGATATATATAAATATATATTGAATTTAGTACCGGAATGCGACCGGTACAGATGGTACGGGGCTAAACACCTTCCCTCAACCATGGGACAAACCTTTCTGTAAAAAGGAATATTGACGAGATGAATATCCCTTTTTAAATGTTTACATAAAGTGCATATATGCAATGACAAACTAGAAAAAAGATAAACGTTTGTGAATTTATTCATTACATTGTACAACTCAATGTCTTTGGCCGATTTTTTTCTTCTAGACCATGCATATAAATGTATATATACTCTCTTTCCCACTTTCACTGTCTCCATACGCTAACACTTAGTAAGTCATATTAGCCATCACACACAATAAACTGTATGGCAAAACCACTACGTGTACATGTTGAATATGTGTCAGATATGGAAAGTGTTGAGATACTTAACAATTATATTTTTTCAATACTTTACAGAGATTAAAGCATACTTGTAAATGGACTTTTTTTATGTTGAGACTACTTTTCTTTAACCAGTTCCTTTTGTTCGAAACAGAAGCCGTATGATCGGCAGCACGCGCCATTTTTACAACGTAATAAAATATGTTTTCCCCTGTTTTCAATACGTATTCCGATTCTACCTGAAGTCGAAAATTAATTATTTATAGAGAAAAGGTTGTGGCATGATCATACATTCTAAGTCAACATCATATGAAAACAAGAACTGTTGAAAAATTACGATCTAATTTTTTTATTATGCGATCCTGTTTACTAGAAGTAGGTTCTCCTTCCTCAGTTATTCATCCTGGTCCGTTATTTTGACATTTTTAATCTAGCTGCGATAACGTAGCTTTCTGACGAAGAGCGATTTTTTTTTATATAGTGCGTCGTCACGCCAGAGGAGGCCTGGTATTCATATTAGTACTAAAAAAAAAGTCGTTTAATACAGCAATATAATTAAATCATACCATTTTACTGATCCCGGTAATATTATAAATTATGTAAATCTAAAAGCGCAAGTATCTCATTTGACCCCGAGTACCGACAATGGACAGAACAGAATACGTCAGCTTGATACTTCAGTAATGGACTGCTCGGGCAACATCATGGATGAGTCTGCACCCGTCTCCCGCTCCGAGTTTGATTTTCTTAAGCTGGAGCTAGTGAACCATCGAACAATTCTTCATGAAACGTTTCTTGGCTCTCCTCCTGATCTTTTTCGAGATCTTTTTGGAGAAGACGACGATCATTTCTTGTCTTTTGTACGAGACTGTTGCAATTTTGAAGAGAAAGCCTCTGCTCTTATCTTCCAATAACACATGGGTTCCTGTAAATAACCTTTTTGTATTATACTGGTTGAAGGCTATGCAATCGTTAAATGTAAGTTTGCATCATTCAATCAGCTTATTTTTTCAGTCATTATACATTATTTTGTAACTGTATTACTTTTCTTATATCTATTGTGTATTTAAAATATTTATTTCATATAACTCTTCATAATTGGAGGAATAAAGATATGAATGAATGAACGTATCTCATTTGACCCCGAGTACCGACAGAGGACAGAACAGAATACGCCGTGGCCATCACAACAGTAATCCCTTGGAGGGCCTCATGGCAAAATCAAACTAACCAGTCAAGTACCCCTTCCTTTCGCATAAACCACAGTATAATTGTAGAAACACAAAGTGAACTGTCTCCGATACATGCCCATTAACATATTTAACTAAGTTCATGTGTGTTCAAACTCACACAATGATACTACTACTAGCAAGGTTAATAGTTTCAGATATCTATTCATAACATAAACAGCGCTAGCATTTCTGTCGATTTCATTTCAGCTTAACCGGCTATCCGGAAGAATACATGCACCGTACTAACTGCTAGGGCAGTTATTTTCTGCTTTGAATACTTCCCACTGTCAATAATGATTCCGTAACTTACCCCCTGCGATACCTTTTGACCATTTGGCGACTTTTCGCTTCGTAGCTGACACGGTACAACACTTTTCTATTGCTAACTTCACACGGCCAGTCATTTTGTTTACAAAGAAATGGTGTGCTATGCACATGCGCTAGTAGAGGGAAATCCCTGAACAAAACGTTGGTCAGACAGGTAGAAACACCGATGATCATCTTAGATTTAATCATTTTTATGAATCTGTTTTAGCCAGATCCGATCTTTTTTTCCCATAAGGAGTCTCACTTGATATGTTTATGTAGTATTTGAAAAAAAAGACAAAAACATGTTACTTCAGCGTAATGCCCCTTTTACCCCATCTCAAGGAAGAATGAATGACCTAGAGGTAGCAAAATATTCATAAATTTGAAATAGCACTACAGGACCTTTCCATCTATGAAGAGTATTGGATTCTAGCACATCTGTGCCTGAATGAGAAGACTGTTGAACATTTAGTTTATTTGACCTATTTTCGGCTCGAACTCCTGGTGGATTATATCCATATGTAATTCATTTAATTTGGCCTGCATTTGACCATGGAACCTTCCTTCAAAATTGAAATGATATGGTGACCATGATGGACAAAAGGCAATCACAAGAGGTCAACATTAAGACTTTGATAACTAAAAACAATAAATTTTCTGATTAAAGTTCACAAATCATAAATGTAATACTCACTGCCTACCAAGATGTTCGAATGTCCTGTTGTTGTATAAATACAGTAAAGAACAAATTAAGAAGGATGCATAGAAACTTATATACAATGTACCAAGTAATGGTAAATGTATGGAGGAGTTCTAAATAATAAGTTGTTTATGTTTATATATGTTTGCAGTATTTACATAATTTCAAGTTGTGCTAGTATTTCCACCAGGATTTAAACCTGGGTCTCCCACCACAGAGTGGCAAGTGTGATGACCACTACACTATAGAAATATCTTTAGAAAACTGACCTTTTCTTTCAAGATTTCCATTTTTTTCTTATTTTTTTTACATGTATTTTCCTTTGCATTAATTTTTACATTCTCCCTCTGCTTTACTTATCACATTGGAATTTGATATAGCAATGTAGAGGAACTGGACTGGGTCGATCATCGGCGACCAGATATCTCCATTGGTAGGGTGTCCATCTAGAGTTAGGAAGGTCCCGGGTTCGAACCCCGGTCTGGCCGGGAATTTTTGCTCTCCTCTTTCACAGGTAGTAACCAAGTTTATGCCAGGCTCAGAACTATATATGTACACAATTTACAATGTGTAAAACATGATTATGAGCTTATTATTCTAAGATGTATACAGTTGTTACGGTAGTAGCGGATTGGTGTCTACAGCGGATCACTATGGGTAAAAACTATTTACATTATAATTAGCGTAGCTAGACGGGAATTGAATGTACAAACCTGTCAACATAGCATTGTTCTTGAAAGTAAAAGCAGAAGAAGAATTACCGTAAAAAGTTAATTAACCACAACATGAAACACTGTTTGCTTGATGAATTATGTTGTATTATTTATGGCAATTACGATGTTCTGTAAGGAAACCACTGTTTACAAATATGAAAGAGCATTGTCCGAACCGGGTTTAGGTGTCTATAGCGGATCAGTGTTTCGTGGCACGCGTGCGTATGAACATGACTGCACGTGCACATATGGTTTAAAATATTTGAAGAGCAGAAAAAATTGAAATCCATATCAAAATAGCAGGTAATCATACCGTTACACAAAATTACCCCTTAATCGCCCGAATAGGTGAATATGTCACATGATTATTTTGATACCAAAAAAGCATGTTTACAATGCAAACAGTGTGGTGAATTTCGGGAAAGTCATCTGCCTTAGACTTTTTACATTTTGACGTTCAACCAAACACAGGTGAGTGATTTTCCTCCACATTGTTAAATAGATTTCGGGAGCTAAGAGCAGTTCCAACTACTTGTTGTGACGGTGTGAAATACCACACACCGAATTCACGACAACTTGCTACCCTACCTGGAATCGGGCCGTTTGTCCTCAAATCCATATCATCGACCAAAATGTGACTCCCAAAGGACATGATTGAACTCCAAATGAGTACCATAGAAGGAGATCATCATATTTATAAATAACCGCCCCGAAATGGCATGCACATCGGCCTGTCAAACGCTCACTGAATGAAAAGTCGACCGGGTGTGAAGTTAAGCTGTGACGTCGCTATAAACAAGGGACATCTCGGAATGTTCCTTCAGTTGTTCCTACCAGATGCTAATAGCTGGACACTGAATCAACATTTAAACTCTTCAATTCAATAATATATAAAGGTATTTCATTCCTAATATGCCCTATTCGTCATTATAAATATTTTAGAATAATAAAACTAAGGAGTGTATACAGATATGTTTAATTCGTGATAATCGCGACTGTATAGCTGCACAAAATGTAGAGCTTCTTTAAGCTTCTTGTTGTAATAACATTTTAGTAAACATGTTAACAAGTGTGTCTTCAAAGCCAATAGACATTCACATTTATAAGGAAAGACATGTGTATCCAATTGTTTAAAAGTCGCCGACGATCGACCTAGTCCAGTTCTGCTAAACCAATTAAACCGTTATCATCTCTTGCCACGTGAAGTCTTTTTCATTTCTAGTATTAATCATCAAATGACAACATAATAAAGTAAAGTTGCAGAATCAAAAATGAAAACTGAAAATGCAGAAATTGAATATTTACATTTAGCAAATTTTAATGTAATATGTAGATCTCCATTTCGTCGACTAGATGCACATACATAATGTAGCATGTGCAAAGCATTACACAAAACCTTATATTATGGTTCAATTATTTAGAGTTATCGAATATTGGTATTAACAAGAAAGTATTTATTATTTGTAATTTTTTTCAGAGAAAAACAACGGGTCCCTTTTTAGCCAAAACTTTCACTGACGCAAAGTACTATCGAATTAATACAAATGACGTCATCACCATATTAGCATTGCAATTGCAATACGCAAGTTGTCCGATTATAAGATATAGGCCAATTTGGCTTTTCATGATAATCCCTGGATTGCAAGTTCTAACGCGAGTTTGTAAACCGTCTCCTGACATATACATGTATCTTGTTTTCTGTTACATGGACTCGAGACCGGATTTCTTACACACACAATATGAAAATTTTCTATGATATTGGTGTTGTTATTTATATAACCTGATCGACTCATACTAAATTTGATTAAAAACTTAATGATTGTGAATTTTCCTATTTGACTGTGTAAAATAAACTACATGTATTTCATGTAACTATACGCTTCTTGTAGCCTACTCAGAATCTCAAAACACAGATGCCTGACATTTATTCTTTATAACTTATAAAATATATACGTGGGAAATATCGATTATGACGTCATAATGCCTGATGACGCTGTACGCAGGTTTTATCTGTGTGCTAGGTTTGGTCTCGATAGTAAGAAATGGGCCAGGAATAGGCGTTACGTCATATAAATCGTTAAAATTGAAAAAGAAAAGAAACGTTATCTCAGACCGTTTGTTTCTGTATTGAAATATAATAAATTTGTATGAAATCGTTATACATCCGGTGGATCCAAAATGGCGGCTTTCATAAACGGAATTTGTGCACGCGCGATTTCCCAAATTATGCAAGTGAATTGACTTGCTAGGTCTATGCGATTTAGTGGTAGATTTTGACTGGATTTGTTTTTTTCGTGTAAGTGTTATCTATGAAGCTCACTCAAGAGCGTTCGTTATCACATGGGTTTCCTCACAGAAGGTTATTGGGTAAGCTAGGCCTTGATAAAAGGAAAGGATCTGTACCAGTCTTCGATAACCCGGAAGAGCAGGCGAATGGGCCTTAAACCCTCAGAATTCCTAGATTTCACGCAAGGCATTATCACCAAAGATAAGAGACCAAGTCCATTTAAAGAAGGTAGGCCTGGATTCAACTGGTACTATGCATTCACGGCAAGGAGAGCAGGTATAATTCAACCTAGGAAAGAAAAACCGCTGGAAATGTGCTGTGCAAAACTGGATAAAAACCAAACAGACAAGTGGTATTCTGACTTCAGAAATTTTCTGTTTAAAAAGGACCTCATTAACCTCTCTTAACGGATTTGGAATGCTGATGAAACTGGATTAAGTATGGGGAGCACTTCAAGCAACGTGATTGGTCCAATAAAAAGCAACAACATAAACTGTTCCTCATATACTAGGAGGCCATAGCCTTTACAGTGATGTATTGCGGGAGTGCCGCCGGGGACACGATGCCACCATCCCATATTTTCCCGTAACCAAAGCAAAAGGGATACAATCCATTGACAGGAGGTTCGGAGGGTAGCGAAATGACATACACAAAGAAAGGGTGGATGGATACCAATACCTTTAAAATGTTCTTGTGTCATTTTGACAAGCACAGTGGACAAGAGAGACCGGTCTCATCGACAACGTCAGTAGTCACGTCGACATGACTGTGTTCAAGGATGCAAAGTCGAAGGGAATTGAACTGTTTCGGCTGTACCCCAATGCCACTTACTTAATGCAGCTTTTATTTTATACAAGGGTGTGTTCGGCCCTTTCAAGACAAGATGGCACCAGGTTGCAAGGAAGCATACAAGAGAGAACAGAACCCTGGAAGCCCTATTAGCAAAGAAACCTTTGCAAAAAAGCTGGGAAGCATTCCTCCTCTTTTACAAACCCTAGACTTTAATCACAAGCTTCAAATAAGTCATATGACTCATAGTGATTTCAATTTATAACTCTTCAAACAAATACAATATTCAACAAGAAAATTCGGCGAATTAACGTCCCCCACCGAATAAAAAATGCACAGATGATAAATTCATGCAGAAACTAATTATATATATGAATGTTTGACATACCCACCGTATTCAATAAGTATTAGTGTCAGTGCTACTATTGCAAGTAAATCTGGTGGATGTTTACTGGTAAGTGGTACCGTTTTACTATTAAATTACATCTTGTGACACTATGTATTATACAGCGTTTCATTATTTGATTGCATTTGCTGGTATAAATGTGAATATCATTAACTTTAGTAAGCGATATCAGGATTCAGAAGTTCAAAAGAATAAGTGATATCACGGATTAAAAGATGCAATGTCACTAATTTGAAACAATGGTGTCTGGTGTCACCCATTCGTAGGTGCATAATCAACAGTCCTTATTTGAATTGGTGATAAAACTTATTTAAATGGGTTATTTCATCGATTCAAATTTAGAATTGGTCATATTATCTCTGAATGAGTGATACCAGAATCTGGTAAATTCCAGAATCTGGTAAATTGTATTCAGAAGTAAATATAACACTTTAAATGGGCATACCAATGTATCAGAATCATACAGTATGGAAACTGAAAGTCAAGTAAAGTAAGCAAAAATCTAAAGTAACTCGCAGTCAACACACAGGGAAAAGACACATCTCGCAACAAATAGAACAAAGAATCTGGTTGGTTCCATTATGTGCACGGGGACCAACACAGTAGTTCTGAAGTCCGTCTTTAATAGCTGATAGTATAACCGTCCAACGTTTTGAAAGTGACTTGGTAGAGAAGTAGCAGATCTTATGATGTATTCTTCCTCCACCTTGTTTGACAGGCAAGTATGCTTCTTTTTGAATGCAAGTGAACCCATGCCCCAAGCAAGAAGTTTCAGTAACTAGTAGTGTAGGAGATAGAGCCCGGACAAGCTTTTTCTTTGATGCAAGTCAAAGGTCAAACATAGAGTGACATACTTTGATATACGACACATTGCCTCACCAAATGAACCCATACCCAAAGGTTGAAGTTCCAGTGACTAATAGTGTAATAGATAGAGCCCGGACAAACCTTTTCTTTGATGTAGGTCAAAGGTCAAAATGTAGGTCAGAGTGACCTACTTTTGATACATGACACACCGCCTCACCAAGGTGAATCCATACCCCAAGTATGAAGTTCCAGTGACAAGTAGTGTATGAGACAGAGCCCAGACAAGATAACGGAAGGAGGACGGACACCACGCAAAACTATAGTCCCCGACCGGGAATGACTATGTCATGAATGAACTTATGAAATTCAGTTGGAACAAAATTATTTTCATATCATTACGTATGATATTTAATGCTATATTTGATCTATTATGGCGGGTATTTACCCTGTAGATAGTAATGTCATCACGAGAGAGATAGCCGAGCCTGGTCACACGTTTGTCGCTGAGGAATCGTCGGAGAAAGGATCAGATGATGAGGTAACAAAGACTAGATCAACGGACGAGAATCTGCTGAATTCTAGTGTCATGAATGTTGTATTGCGTAGTGTATTAACCTTCAGCCTTTTGTCGAATCATGCATGATACATGCCATACCAAACCAAACCAATCCCTCCTCCCATCTGCCGACACTTTCGGAGCTGAACAACTTGATACAATAACCGACGAGGAACGTCATCTTAGACTGAAGGATGGTGCTCGTCTTCATGTTGGCCATGTCCCCATGGGACAAGCACCATCCTTCAGGACATTACTGGACTGAGGAGCGATTGGTTTGGTTTGGTATGGTTTAGTATACAGTAAAAGTATGGGGTTGAGGGATATAGCCTTCAGGACATTACTGGACTGAGGAGCGATTGGTTTGGTTTGGTATGGTTTAGTATACAGTAAAAGTATGGGGTTGAGGGATATAGCCTTCAGGACATTACTGGACTGAGGAGCGATTGGTTTGGTTTGGTATGGTTTAGTATACAGTAAAAGTATGGGGTTGAGGGATATAGCCTTCAGGACATTACTGGACTGAGGAGCGATTGGTTTGGTTTGGTATGGTTTAGTATACAGTAAAAGTATGGGGTTGAGGGATATAGCAAGTTTCTGGTGTGCCGAGACCAGGTCTATTTCCCGAGGCGAAGCCGAGGGAATAGGCATGATCAAGGGACACCAGAAACTTGCTATATGCCTCAACCCCATACTTTAACCGTTTTATTATACCGATACTCACTGGAGAGATAGTTTTAACTAGAAAATATTTGTAAACCATAAGCTGTATGGCTTCACGTCCCAACTACCCTTTTGATGGCAATTGAGCCAAATGCTTCCGAATTCGGTAGCAAGCTCCGCCCACCTCGCGCGTCACTGCCGAGTTCGGTAACAAGCTCCGCCCACCTTTCGCCTGATTGGCCCGGCGGAAACACCCGAGTGTGGGTGTGTTTTAGTTCCCAGACTAACACACAGGACTCAAACACAGTCAGGCAAAAGTGGGGATATATTCGATGTCGATTTAACCAATTACTTTATATAGAGTAAATAAAGTAGAGGTGTAATAATATTGTTTAACGTCCTATCAACACCTTTGGTCATTTAAGGACGGCCTCCCTCGTGTGCAAGATGCATGCGTGTCCTGGGAGGCTGTGATATGTTTGTGTTTGTCTCCTTGTGATAGCGCGGAACTGATGCCGACCTGAAAGTGCTACCTCACTGAAACATACTGCCGAAGACACCCAGCAGGACACCCAACCCGGTCACATTATACTGACAACGGGCGAACCAGTCGTCCCACTCCTGAATTGCTGGGCGTTAAGCAGGTGTAGAAACTACCATTTTTACAGACTCTGGTATATCTCAGCCAGGGGACAGAACCCAAAGCCTTCCTCACAGGGGCGAACGCTCAACGAAAGGCCAAAACTGAGGCATTGTCAAGGGAGACATTAGGAAGTAGAAAGTTGTTTAGAAAGAAGAGAAAAGATAAGATCCCAAATTTAGTCGCCTCTTACGATCATGCAATGGGGGCAGAAGGTAAAATTCTTACGCCCTACCTGCAGGGACTACTGGGGAGCGACGATTGTAGCAGAGCCATTAGATTACCTATGTTCATAGTGTTACCTATGTTCATAGTGTTCACGGTATTGCCATTTAGGGGAATGACAATAACTAGTTCACCCGTTGTCAGTATAATGTGCTGGGTGCCTTCGGCATGGTATTTCAGTAAGATAGCACTATAATGTCGGCTTCAGATCGGCGCTATCACAAGGAGGTAAGAACACCAACATACCCCGTCTCCTGCATACACACACGCAGGCACTACACACATGGAGACACGTCCTTAAATGACCTTAGCTGTTAATAGGACGTTAAACAGAATCAAACTAAACCTTGCCCCATGGCCAGCTCCAAATGAAAAGGGAGGTGGTGTGGTCATCCCATGTCATTACAGAATTTTGGCAAAGAAGGACATAGATTATCGATGTAATTAAAAAGGCTCTGTTGGGTATGCCGGAGGGCCAGTTCATAATAATTACTACTGAAATATGAGTCGATACATACAATTAACATACCTTTAACTATTATAGTTTACTGTACTGTTTGAAGACAAACACGACATGTCAGGAACATTTCAATATTATAGTTTCAATTCGATCAGGTGATATACCATTATGATTTTTTTAAATCCTTTAAGAGATAATTAGACTGATTAAAAACTTAATTGTTGCTCTTTTAATGCTTTATCACACATTATAATTATTCTTGAAGTCATTACCTTGATAAATATTGTTGAAAAATGTTTTGATCAATTAACTTTTCAATTAAAACTGAAAGAAAACTACACTGGCTAACTCTTTGAGCCAATTTCATAAAACGCAATAACATAATCAATATTCATGAAAACAAAATTTAAGAAAATTACACTATTACTTACAGTATGGTTCTAAAACAATTACTATAATTGAATTTTGGTTTTCGATATTTCTCTGTAATTTGATAAAATTACTAACAGACCATGCCAACACTAAAATTTAAGTTTAAGTGAGCTTAAAGTATTGTCGAAAATAAATTCAGGAAATTCTTATTTCAATGTACATCAATTGGTTTTGTTTATTGGAACTCTATGGACAATTGAGCAGACCGTCGTAAAAGGGTTTTAATTTTACTTAGTTACATAAGATATCGTCTTTGAATTTGTCCATGTATCTATTGGGTCGCTTACCGGACAGAAAAATGTTTTGAGGCCACCCAGCAATCGAGCATCTGTGAATACTCCTGCTAAAATTAAACATTATTTTAAAAGGTGTGGTTATACGACCAAGCTGATGTCAACTTATTAAATGTTAATGAAATGTGCAATTTCTTTACCGAGAAATTTGTTGATGCCGTTGACAAACGTATACCATCAAAAGTAATATTAATACGCGATAGTGATAAACCGTGGATGAAAGGATTGTTAAGACGTAATATTAGGAAAAGTGATAGACTTAAAAAAAAATCATGTTTAACAATAACAGTGAGAGCAACCAAAAACAAGTACAAATACATGAGAAATAAAGTAAATAATACGATTAAAAGAGCTCAAGAAATATTTTATGATATCATAAATACAGTAATTGATAAAAGTAACAACTTCTCCGAAATATTCTTAAAGCTAAAAAAACCCACCGAAATATCCCCATTATTAGACGGTACTACAAATAAAATAATTCATGACAACGATAGAAAATGTGAACTCTTTAGTTCGGTGTGTTTGTTATCAGAAAATGATACAGATAAAAAAATGCCTTTTTTGAGAGGAGGACCGACTCCATCTTATCAGAAATGATTATAATAACCAGTGAAGTTGAAGAGATATTATAAAAATTCTAGATGTAAATAAGGCATCAGGTCCTGAAGGTATTAGCCATAAAATGCTCAAATTATTATCTAACGAGATTTCTGTACCGCTATCCATTATTTTTAATTATTCTATATCTTCTTGTACATATCCTGATAACTGGAAAATCGCTCATGTCATCATTTCTATAAAGCGAATGATGCAAGTATTACCTCCAATTACAGACCGATTTCATTGCTAAGCTGTTTTAGCGTTTGGTTTATAAACATGTATATAAGTTTTTGATTGAAAATGACCTTTTTTTTTTTTTACAAATATCAGGCAGGATTTTTACCTAACCATTCCACGACACATCAACTTATTGAGCTATATCATTCAATAGTTACCTCTTTAGACAATTACGAACATTCTCTATTAATATTTGGTGATTTTTTAAAGAGCTTTTGACCGCGTCTGGCACAGAGGTCTAATTCATAAATTGAATAATTATGGCATTTCTGGCACTCTTCTTCAGTGGATAACTAGTTATCTTTCAAACAGACAACAGGCGGTTTTTATCAATATATACATAAATGATACTTCCTGTGATCTTTCCTCTCTCTAGACTTTTTGCTGATGCTACTTCTCTTTCTAGTCATCTCAAATCGGCAACTTCCATTCATCCCTACATTCACGAAGGGCCCGGCCCGTGAGAGGTAACACGTATGTAAGAAAAATGAAGATTATTCACAATACCTATGGAACCGAAAACTTAACATGGTCGCCAGTCGCACGCGCTGTAGGCTCTGCCATCTTGATCTCGAAACAAGTTCTCGTTTGCCGAATCTCTTTTTTGTAAGGTTTAAAACTTATATCTAACTATAGAATACTTAAATATTTGATACTTTCCGGTTGAAGACGTAAATTCTCTTGACACACCTTTACCGGCTACATTGCTCTAGTTCTGAATGGTCGAAAAGTTATTGTGTCGGCAGTGTAGTCTCGTTCAATCAGACGCTTGCGCAGACAACAAGAGTCTGGTTGAACGAGACTATCTGCAGTGGTATCAATCTCGTCGCAGAGTTACGGTCCTTGCACTCCATACGACACCTCTGTGTAGATATTGCAGTGGTATATATTAAGAAAACGGAATATCAACAAAACAACGTGCTGGTTATCAACAAAAAGGGAGTTTATCACAGTGACGCAAAATGATACGATAACAAGACAAGTATTTTCATAAGAAGTTTTTAATTGATATTTTGCACGAAAAAATTGAATCCATCACAATTTCATTTTCGATTACTATCTCACAGTTATTCATAAAAGAAAATCTGCTGTTTTACACGATTTGAAAAAAAAATCTATACAGTTTTATGTGCTGAACCGATTCAATTTTTAATTGTGGAAACTATACATTTTCTCTATTGCTAAAACTATACATATAGTCAGTAAGTTGCTGAAACAGATATACTCATTCCGGTGGAACTGAGCTAGAGTATGTTAGATCTACAGTAAATGTGAAGTCTATGATTTCTGAATTTAGAGATAATTCAAATTAATTTTAGTCACTTGAAAATGTTTTTGTGAAATTCACATGTATTCCATCTGTTTCTCTTGAAACATTTCGTGATTTCAATACATTGAAACGAAAACTGCAGTATTCTATGTTTTCAGAAGAGGAAAGACAACTTCAGCAAAAACACTTAGAGGAAGATTTGAAAACTATTAACTCTGCATTACTTGCTTTTACCACACATATGAGATGGGATCGCGACCTTTTGTTATGTTCCACAAAGAAACGTGGCAGAAAAACAATACATCAAAAGAAATTATGAAGACATCATACAAAGATTTATATGATGGAGTGCATCCTAATGATGTGCTGTCAAATAAATGTGTTTGTCTGTCGCTAGTGACATAGAAGTAAAACAAGCAATTCAATTTGAAGAAGCAATAAATGATACCGACTCCAATTTCAATGAAAATGACTCTTTGGACTTCAAGCGAAATTAATTTGTAACTAACTAAGAAAACACATGTAGCAAATTCCATTCTGTATATATATAAAAGTGCGGTGGGTGACATGCCAGTCGCTAACTGTACGTTTTAACTCATCTGAACCAGGGACATTCCTGATCAAAGTTAGTCATCCATTTCTTTATTTTTGTGTTAGTAAATTTTTAACACGTTTGATTTCTCAAGAACCTAAGACAATTTTTAACCAATCTTGGTCAAAAAACATTCTTGTGTTATTTTGAATAAATTTAAGACAAAATTCCATATATATTATATATATATTTAATGATGAATTCAGCTAAATAGAAGCATATCCTATCATTTGTCAGTTTTTAAAATGTGGAGCATATATCAACTACATATACATGTTATAACAAGAACAACCTTGAAGTGGAAAGGTAGCATGGTAATTTCGTGTGCAATCAAGAAAGGAAACTTAACTGTAATGTACACTGTAAAGCTATACATGTAGGTAATTTAACACAACACTCAATGCTTGAAAGAGTACAGTACCGATATTCCGATACATTTACAGTACAACCTGGCTCCAACTCAATAACGGCCGTGCAGTAAAACATATCAACACCCCCATTCAAATTACTAACCAACATAAGTACTTGGGTGTTATTCTTACTAACGACTGTAAATGGAATGTTCATGTTGAATATATTGTCAGTAAAGTAACCAAATATATAGCAACCCTTCGTAAACTAAAACTTATTTTAAAAAGAAATACATTAGAAAAACTATATCTTACTTATGTTCGACCACTACTGGAATATGCATGTTAAGTATGGGACAACTGCGGTGAAACAAATGCCCTGTTACTAGAAAAAATCCATCTAGATGCTGCAAGAACAGTCACAGGGCTGCCCACATTCACTAAAAACGATTTCTTATATCAAGAAACCGGATGGTTACCCCTTTCGAAAAGAAGAGAGGCTCGGAAACTTTCCTTGTTTTGTTCTATAGTAAATAACATGGCACCTAAATTTCTTACTGACTTATTAACTTCTCCAATTGATAAGTTGGAAAAACTTACCGACTAATCCCTTTGTTAATATGTTGTCAATAAAATATGTTTGAACTAATCGAGCATCACCGTCATAGGCCCGCCAGAGGGCGCGACCAGTTATAGATAAACGTGATCCGTTATATACACAACAGCGGTAGGTTTTGTTTTGCTTATTTTGTTTTTATATGGTCAAGGTTCATCAATTAATTTAATATGACGCTCACCTGAATATCCCGAAGGGCCCGTGTTAGCGAAGCTCATATTATAGGTAACACGTATGTAAGAAAAAACAAATGGCCGCCATTCGCACGCGCTGTAGTCTCCGGCATCTTGATCTCGAAACAAGTTCTCGTTTGCCGAATCTCAAACAAACGTTACATTTTTGTAAGATTGAAAACTTATATCTAACTATAGGCTACTTAAATATTTGATACTTTCAGGTTCAAGATGTAAATTCTCTTGACATAACGTTACCGGCTACTTTGTACATTCTATGAATATACGATGTTTGTGGTGACCCTGTTCTCGGAAATCGTGATCCGCTCCTACCGTAAAAACTGTCCAGTAAAATAAGAAGATCCTTAGTTTTCCATCAATATTAATTATGATTCTGCAATATAATTGTAAACAAAGAGGCCCAAGAGGGCCTGATTTGCTTACCTGAATATTTAAAGGGGCATCACGGTGAAGTAACTTTATTTTTTGTCTTTTTTTCAAATACTACATAAACATATCAAGTGAGACTCCTTATGGAAAATAACGATCGGATTTGGCTGAAATAGATTCATATAAATGATTAAATCTCAGAAAATCATCGGTATTTCTACCATTCTGACCAACGTTTTGTTCAGGGATTTCCCTCTACTAGCGCATGCGCATAGCACATCATTTCTTTGTAAACAAAATGACTGGCCGTGTGAAGTAAGCGAAAGAAAAGTGTTGTACCGTGTCAGCTACGAAACGAAAAGTTGCCAAATGGTCAAAAGATAGCGCAAGGAGTACGTTACGGAATCATTATTGCAGGTGAACAGTATTCAAAGGAGAAAATAACTGCCGTAGCAGTTTGTATGGTGCATGTATTCTTCCGGATAGCCGGTTAAGGATGTACTCTTCTGAGGTTTCAATCACCTTCAAGTCTCGTTTTGATCTGGTGTAATGGGTTTTTGTAATATTTAACAACTTATGATCAAGTTTATTAGCAAACACGCATCTGAAAAATATGTTAAAAAAACTAGATGCCTGTTGTTTGTAGAACTTTTTTTACAAGAATTTAAAAAAATTACCAATTCGGCGGCCATTTTGAAAATGTGTGTTATTGTGTAAATCTTGTGCTTCAAAAAAGGCCAAAATTTCACCTTTTTGGCACTAGATTGATCACTTAAATTGTCATTGTGTCGCCATTTTTAATTGTAGCAGGTTCATTTTTGCTGTACAACTTTATAATGTTCAATATGATAAAAATAATATGCAAGAAACTGGAAAATTATATATAATTGATATTTTTTTTACGTATTTAGTGTAACTGAAGCACTTTTGATTTATGACCCCTAAAAAAGTAAAAAATAACACAAATGATAATGGGACAAAAAAAGAAGCACACTGCCCCCCCATTTTTGTAGATGTTTTAGAAAGAGAAACAAGTTTTCATTTAATTCATTAAATATTAAAAAAAGTTAAATACCAGAACTTTTTATATCAAGCGTTTAATCTTTAAAAAAATGGTAAAAAAATAGTATTTTTTCATTAAAAAATAGGGGGTAGGGGTAACTAAAATCGGGTTTTTGAGTAAAAACAATAAGATTAAGAAATTTTACTTCCATAATTTAAAAGAAAATAATAGTTTCAACAATTCTACAAACATTTAGACATATCTGATAACACACTTGAAATTGTATGAATTTGTTCTGCAAGTGGTCAAAACCCAAAAAATCACCTAAAATCACATGTTGTGATAAATTGGTATCTTTGACCGATCATAGCACAAAAACGAGCACACGGACATATGTTTTTTTTTTGCATTTTCTACTATGCCATTTACTCCTTTTTCCAAAAATCCATAAAAGAAAAAAAGTTTAACACAGGAAATTTTTGACTTCTCAGAGGTGTACATCCTTAGCTGAAATGGAATCGACAGAAATGCTAGCGCTGTTTATGCTATGAATAAATATCTAAAACTATTAAGCACGCAAGTATCTTTGTCTGAGTTTGAACACAGATGAATTTAGTTTAATATGTTAATGGGCATGTATCGGACAGAGTTTACTTTTATAATTATACAGTGGTTTATGCGAAAGGAAGGGATAAGTGACTGGTTAGTTTGATTTTGCCATGAGGCCCTCCAAGGGATAACTGTTGTGATGGCCCACGACGTATTTTCTGGGTCACTGAGATACGTGTTATCTAAGTCCGTGGATTTACATAATTTATAATATTACCGGGTTCAATAAAATGGTATGATTTAATTATATTGCTGAGTTAAACGATTATTTTTGTTTTTACATGCAAGATTTAAATTAGTACTAATATGAATACCCGGCCTCCTCTGCCCCGGCAATATATAAAAAAAAAATCAGAAAGGTGTAGGGAAGGTGTTTAGCCCCGTACCATCTGTACCGGCCACATTCCGGTACTAAATTCAATATATATTTAAATATATCTACTTTATGTTTATGCCTATTATCATTGTTGACATTTAATTGTAAATGTATGACGGGAGAAGGCTGTGATAAATTGTAAAAACTTGTGCCCCATCCCTTGTTTAATTTTATTGGCAACAAATTTATGTTTAAAGCTAAATAAATTTAAATTCTGAA
>NW_018406473.1:422862-423471 GCF_002113885.1 Mizuhopecten yessoensis
GGTGTAGGGAAGGTGTTTAGCCCCGTACCATCTGTACCGGCCACATTCCGGTACTAAATTCAATATATATTTAAATATATCTACTTTATGTTTATGCCTATTATCATTGTTGACATTTAATTGTAAATGTATGACGGGAGAAGGCTGTGATAAATTGTAAAAACTTGTGCCCCATCCCTTGTTTAATTTTATTGGCAACAAATTTATGTTTAAAGCTAAATAAATTTAAATTCTGAACATTGGCAAATGTGCAATTAACTTCTAATGATGAATAATTACTGTCAATAAGTTTGATTACGGACTTTTATAGTGCGGTAAGAAGTTCCAGTTGCCTAACGGCCCCTCTCTGGGGGCCCCCTTTGGAAACAGTTTCATCTCGCTCGCACCACTTGTGTTTACTGCCTAGTCATGTGACGTTATCGGCGCTATTTTTAGCAGGGCTTTCCCGAACAATTCAAGTGGTCAAACTGGACATTTGGAACAGACGATGAATATGGGGATAGCGAGGTAACATAAGTGGAAGTGCATACAATACATACATTCATTTTCACGTGATGTCCCTTTAAGCTTTTGTTTGTTTGTTTGATTTTGTTTAACGTCCTATTAACA
>NW_018406474.1:0-316 GCF_002113885.1 Mizuhopecten yessoensis
ATCCACTGTTGAACTGTCAGTCCCCGAGGTAGGCCGTGACATTGTTTCCACTGTTGGACTGTCAGTCCCCGAGGTTGGCCAAAACTTTATATCCACTGTTGAACTGTCAGTCCCCGAGGTTGGCCGTGACATTGTTTCCACTGTTGGACTGTCAGTGCCCGAGGTTGGCCAAAACTTTATATCCACTGTTGAACTGTCAGTCCCCGAGGTTGGCCGTAACTTTGTATCCACTTTTGGATTGTCAGTACCCGAGGTTAGCCATAACTTTGTTTCCACTGTGGGACTGTCTGTCCCTGAGGTTGGCCGTAACTTTGTA
>NW_018406474.1:3134-51346 GCF_002113885.1 Mizuhopecten yessoensis
AACTGTTGGACGGTCAGCCCCCGAGGTTGGCCGTAACTTTGTATCCACTGTTGGACTGTCAGTCCCCGAGGTTGGCTGTAACTTTGTATCCACTGTCGGACTGTCATTCCCCGAGATTGGCCGTAACTTTGTATCAACTGTTGGACGGTCAGTCCCCGAGGTTGGCCCTAACTTTGTATCAACTGTTGGACTGTCAGCCCCCGAGGTTGGCCGTAACTTTGTATCCACTGTTGGACTGTCATTCCCCGAGGTTGGCCGTAACTTTGTATCCACCGTTGGACTGTCAGTCCCCGGGGTTGGCCGTAACTTAGTATCCACTGTTGGACTGTCAGTCCCCGAGGTTGGCCGTAACTTTGTTTCCACTGTTGTACAGTCAGTCCCCGAGGTTGGCCATAACTTTGTATCCACTGTTGGACTGTGATTCCCCGAGATTGACCGTATCTTTTTATCCACTGTTAGACTGTCAGTCTCCGAGGAGGTTGGCCGTAACTTTGTATTATTAGCTGGGATTTATTCTGACACCGAAATACTGGTTGCAATATCAATCTGTTGTAACCAAACGTGGTATTTTGTTAACTTTGTGAAGGGTTTACAGGTACCTTTTCCATTTCGCTGTATCTACACATAGTAAGGATGACTATAGACAGTTATGTTTCCTTCTATAGCCCTTTAATTCCACTGACGAGTCCTTAATGGACGAAATGGCCCTATGCTGGAGTAACATATTCTCTTCATCAAGGCACGGTAGTCTAGTGGTAGGACGCCGGGCTCGTGACCGAAGTGTTACGGGTTCGAGTCACGTCACGGCCCTGTGTTGTATCTTTGGGCTTGTTCTAGTCTACTCAGCTGTAAATGAGTACGTGGCTGGGCAGTGCTAGAATTATTGGATGCTTGCTGTGAGCGCCTAAATGGCATCACCGAATGTATGCTCTCCAGGGGGCTGGGAAAGATATTGGTTGGTTA
The DNA here is from genome assembly GCF_002113885.1 of Mizuhopecten yessoensis. NCBI lineage: Eukaryota > Metazoa > Mollusca > Bivalvia > Pectinida > Pectinidae > Mizuhopecten > Mizuhopecten yessoensis. The sequence continues at coordinate 4,098 of NW_018406474.1, forward strand.
CAAAGGCCCTATAACCACGGATACTAATTTGTGAACCGCTTTGAGACGATCTACGACCTAGGTTATGATGTGCCCTTCAGCAATCGAGCAGCGTGGCTACCTACAAATCAGGGGTGTTCTGACTTTCGGCTTGTTCACGCACACCTCCATCAGAGTAATCGCCAATCTTCGGAAACTATAGTCCAAAATGACTTATTAACTCCTTTCGTGACGCTATAACTTATAATGTGACGGTAGGATCACCATCCGTGTGACACCAGCTCTTGCCTTCTTTACGTGCCCTCAGATGGACAAGATTATCCTATCGTATTGTATAAATCTAGAGATAAAGAAGAGGTACGATCGCCAGCGAAACCCAGTTACTGAATATGCTATAGAGAAGGTTGGATTATAGAAATGCACTTGTTCACATGAAGATCCTGTAACCGCAGTTACGCTTATTAGAACTTATCACTGTATGTCTGAATTATCGCATCCAGCATGATGGTTTCTCTTCTCATGAATGACTAGACTCAATGCGACGATGTCACTGGAGACCAGTTACCTCCCAATCGATCGCCAAATCATCAACAGCCGCGGGAACAAAACCACATATTCAGTGCTACAGCTAAACCTTGTGAAAACACGCACACTCACATTAACAATATTTCCTCCCAGTTTGATAAAGACCAATCATGACTTCATGAATAATACATAGTCGTTAGCGTCGATAAGGATTCCATCTAAGTTCACGTATTCTCAGTTCTGCAGTGAGGTAAATATCATAACCATGCATGTCGCAATACTACTGAGTACCCCTACTCTTTTTGTCTAGACGCCACAAGGTATGTCCCTACTCCAAATGCAAGTGTTTCTTTTGAGTTTTGACTCCAGCTGTATCAGTCCAAACTCTTGCGTCAGTGTATCCCCCTGTCCCTGGTCTATACCGGAATTACCAAAGTGCCCTGTATCGGTCCAGACTCTTGCATGCGTCAGGGCATCCCCCTGTCCTCGATGCCATCATCGCAACAGTCCACATTGATTTCAACTGTTTTCTAGGCCGCCACATCTGCCCAACTGCTCTGGAATAACTGAGTATTTTTGTGTTTTCGCTCTCTGCACCCCTGGAATAGATCATAGCAATGTTGAAGGCACAAATATAGCTGTCGGTAAGTAAACCTGACGAATTGCTAGGCTGATACCTGTCTTTTGAAGATGACAAATGAGCGACACCCGACTTCAAAGTCAGTAATTGTTTCCCGTTACGCAACCGCGAGATTCTTCGAGGATGTCTCAGTAGCAAAACCATGGTCCTTCAGTTGATCCAACTCCCATCTGATCAATGACTGATTTTCTGTGTTTTAATGCGCCTTCGGGTTCTCAAGCTTACATCAGCATTGAATCAGCAAAATTATTTATGTACTTCCAACATGGCTGTTTTACGTGTTGTGTTTTAAACACAGGTACCTTTTGCTAATGCGAAAATGAGAAAAATATGTTAATTCACTAATATGTAGATATCAACACATTATAATTTGTTTTTGTTATTCGCAATGGGTGCATGTGGTCTTGAATATTTTTAATCGACAAAGGTACTACAACTTTATTTCCTTATTCCGTAACTTAAGAGGTCCAATTGATATTACATTATTATTATATCATTAACTGTCCAATTATTGTTTTATTTCGCCTCTTTTAAATAGTTATTGTCCTTGTGATAGGAAAACACGGTTCGTTGTTCCTCCTCGATTAATCATGTTTAACTCAGGCCTCGCCTTCATGAAGCATGCTTGATCTCAGAGAAACAAATAATTGTGTTTCTCTACAACAAGAGCAATACACGAATGAATTTATTTCATTTCGTATGGGTAAAACTGAATAACAACTTATTATGGCATGTATACCCTTTACATTATCATTTATGAACACTGACATAGTAAAAGCCTTATAGTGAACTTTGATCGAGCTGGCTTTAAAAGTTTCCAAAGATGAGCACTTATTGTAATAAGGTAGTTTGTAAATCATAACAACAAATGATCAAAAACTCATCCTCGATACTCCATGCAGGGTTACGCTCACTTACGCTCTCTGCACCCATGGAATATGCCAAAGCAAAATTGAAGTCTCTAGCTCGATCCGTTGATGTACATCAAAAGAATTTCGCGGTCACGTAACGGTAAAAAATGACAGGCTTTGAATTCGGGTGTCGCTCCTTTTTAATCTTCAAAGGACAGGTATCAGCCTTGCAATTGGTCAGTGTTTGTTTTATCCGAGACCAATCAAACAGCTATCTTCGTGCCTTCAATTTGGCTATGACATATTCCAAGGGTGCAGAGAGCGAAAGTGAGCGTAACCCCTGGAGTATCGAATATGTCAAAAGCTTTACAATTCAGCTAAAAGAGCAAGATGTCTGACTCGATCAAATTATATCGTGTGAGACCAACCTTGTGTTTTTTTTATCTTATGCATTGTTTACTGGGTGTGCTGAGGGGCTGATTCAAAACTGATTAGAAGGTTGTAAAGATTGATTAGTTAGATTCACAGAGAAATATCAGACATACGAAAAGGTAAGCAAAAACGTGAAAAGTGAAACTTCTGTCGTTGACATCACAGATACAAAGATTTTTTTCTGACCTTAGGACTGGAAAATCTTCTTCTAACAGCTCTGTACAATTAATAACAAATATATAATTATTTAATAATTATGACATCAGCATGGAAATATCACCTCATAGTGTTTCTGAATGACAGATAATAGAGTGTGGATGTATATTAAATGTAGGTATTGCCAATTGAAGTCATTTAGTGTGTGTTCTTAACTTTGAAATAGATATTCAATCAATATATTTAACTACATGTGTATTAGAATTGGTTTTCTATAGTTATAGCGTATCGATTAGTTTCTCCAGTGGTGGTTGAGGCAAGATCAAAATGATTGAACAGTTCTTAAGGAGACAATCTCAACTGGTACACTGTTCCAAATATCAACAGTTCTGTGACAGAATGAGTTATTTCTTGTGTTTAGGCGCGTTCTCTGTTTGTATGGTTTGTATTTGTCACACCCGGGTGAGAAATCGTGTCAGGAGTAGGCAATTATCCGGTATCCTGATGTTTGGCGATTGTGGTATATTAAGGCTTTTTTATAAAGGACTATTTCCAGCTATGTTAAAATTGCATAGGAGCCTGCCCCCTCAATTGTTTTGTTTCAGAAGTGCTACGAGATTTATGCTGTTGTTTTATTTTTTTTTCAATCCCTTATACATCCGATGTTATTACATGGGGGTCGATTGATAAATATTTTGTTAACAATCAATTTTGAGATCAAATGTAATTTTCTTGTCACTTTTTAGAATAATTTCTTATACATTTATTATTTTTTATACATTTTATCATCAGACTTTCGTTTTTACATTGCTTTAAGGGGATATTTCATACTCAGTTGTTAATATTCATCTCATAATGAAGAGTAAATGTATAGGTGAAGGTCGCCATTCTATCTTCGCGAAATCTCATAAATGTAAAGGTACACGAAATGTAAAAACAAAAAATCTACAATGGCTTTTGGATATACTGACTAAAGAGACTAAAGAGAATTTGAAACATAACGTTTTGAAGATGAAACCACTAGTAGTTTTGTTTTCTTAACAATCAAGGACTTGTTTTACGGATCCTGTTCACATAAAAAATGTTTAACAATATTAATTAATTTTATCTAATTGGCAATGACCTAAACCCTTGTACACAGGTTATCCTATCAGGAAGAGAGTCTTTGAACTCTCAATCATGAAGGTGGTCATCTGAAAAAGTTGGTGACCTTTTAGAAGTGTCGTACATCTTGTCAAAGAATCAATCAGCCTTCATTCTCATTTTTTGTGTCTTTTGGATGACCCTTGCTGCAAAGCTAGAACAGGTTGGTCAAAGAACAGTTTCTCAAAATCCATATGTAATTTGCCCCATTTCTTTCTTCTTCAGTTTATAACAAAACTGCACAAAATGCTCTTTTACTGTTTTGGGTTAAGATAAAAACTGATATCTCTTGTTATTAAATGTTTCGCTCTTGGCATTTCTCTGCCTAGTATTCCAAAAACCTTTCAGTCTGTAATACAAGCATTGAATAAATCTATAGTTCCATTGTTCCTTCGTCCTGATCATTTGAGTAAGGAACATATTTTCATACAATCCTGTATTCTCAGAAACATTCTTGCGAGACAGAGTGTCTGCCATACTAGATGGTACATAAATATTTATATCTAAAAAAGTGCTCTCAATAAGCTTCAGAGAATGTCTTACGGTGGCCAGAAGGAGCATAATTATCTTACATCCATGAGCATAATTCTACCGGATGGCTACATTTTGAACACAGTATGACCATTCTCTGGAAGCCAAAATAATGCAAGCATTACAAAAACATCATAGACAAGCTCACATGGTTGGAGCAAGACGACAATGTAGTCGTTGGTCGTAGTTTTAGAGATGTCCTGCCGATGTTAGAGGTATCTGGTATTAATACCAGTATGCACGCATATTTTAAGACTGGTCAGAGTCAATACTCTGATCTACAGGCTAACATTGACAGAACAGTTGCTAACTCCCCATGGATGAAAAACATCAGACAATAGTAGTATAGAGCGATTGTTTATACGGCGCCAAAAGAACGTCGATCGTAGGATCGTGACGTCACAGAAAGTGAATTGGACTCGCCTACTTTCGGAGACGTGGAGATGTGAGTCATGGGAGAGCCACGTAACCCTATGAGTCATAGACTGTCATACAGTTAATACGTTGACGTTTGATAATCCTGACGAAATTACCAACGGAATGATGACGTCAAAGAAGGTGAATTGGACCCGCCTACTTATACGGCGCCAAAAGACCAAGGTTCGGGGATTGTCACGTAAGTCGATGGACAAAGACAGGATGGTATGTTAATTTGGTCTTCGAAAACCATCCGAAACGGCGTTTTTCTATGACAAAATGTAAACTCGAAGCCAATACTAACAGACTGCAACAGGAACTTAAGTGACATCCAGAAAAATGATATTGATTGTGAACCTAAACAAAATCAGTGTACCTCGGTTAATCCTGCCATGTGCGTAGGGCAGTAACGATGTCAAGCAAAGTGAAAATGTTTCAATCAGAATAGATAGTAAAAATACCAAACAATGAAGTCATCAGGACATCCGCTACTTTTATCGAGAAATTCCTAGAACAGTATCTGGAGTTTGGACAACTGTAACATATGAAAACCATTATCAGGAGAGCCTGGTATGTTTATACGGAGGAATATAAAAATACTAGTCATTGAATTGAAGTTTTATTTATTCACATGTAATTGTATCGCACCCATACAAAGTGTACATTGTAATACATCATTACATTCGAGTGCAGATTTTATTTTAAAAATCAATAATACCGTATAATAGAAATTGATGAATAGAGTGATATTGCTATGACAACTCGATCAACATATCCGTAATATACACAAGTTATCATGTATCCAAATGTATTATTGAAATATATAGCATCGATAAAAATTGATAGCCCAATGAAATAACGCCATTGAAAAACTACTTGGTTAACAAATTTCCAAACATTTTAAAATATTAGTTGAAATCGGTTGTATTGTTTATGTCACTCCTTCACAATATAAACAGCATTTCATGGTTACGTAATTACCGATATTGCATTCCAACATCAAGTGTGATTGTGCAACCACCAGACTTATATAAATAATATATTTCATCATAATAATACCACAGGATATGATGGCTAGAACAATTCTAGAACAATCATATGCCAATTTCATTGCTTTCGTTTGTCATGTCAATCAAGAGTAATCATGCGAAACAAGTCTGCCCAATTCAATGACACATTCATTAGAAGCATCGATTGGAATTAATACATTTTCATTTAAGCAAATATGCACGAGTTGGGATTTGAAAATAGGCACCCTTAAATAATAGAACACAAATGCTCATTTACATACGTAAGATAAAAACACAAATTTTGAATGAAGGTACTGTATGATCTCATGCGTTGTCTGGGTCTCAAACTGACCATCTGCGGCACCAAACCATTACCTTCCGACCATTTCAACCTCCTAGTAAGTTTTACAATTCGTAACATTCAATAACATGGTATCGTCGGCAGAACAGTACAAATCGCAAATCGATGAATAGTATTATATGTAAAAGTACATACAAATCTAATAACACCAAATGAAACGCTCATGTTAGAAAGCATCAACATTTGACCAAACGAAACCATCAAGTTAAAACGTGTGACCACTACACCAACATTTAACCATCACATTGCGAAGTTTGACCACTGCATCAAATGTTAAAGTCAAATTGGAAAGTTTGACCACTACACCAAAAATAACTATCACTATGGAAAGTTTGACCATTACATCAAGCATAACTACCACATAATGTAAAGTGTGATCATTACACCAAATATATCCATCACATCGCTAAGTATGACCACTACACCATATATAACCTTCACATTACAATTACAGAAATAATAACACCAGGGCCCGGTTGTTCAAAACTGTCGTTAAGCTAACGATGTCGTTAAATTTAACGAGTCGTTAACCGCTAATTCTGCGTTAGTTAACGCCCTGCGTTAAATCCTTTTGACCCTAGTTTTATCGATTTTAAGTCGAATCATGCTTTAGTTGACTCTTTGCTATGTTTTTTTTTCTTTTTTCTATAGTCATACATGTATATGAAATTGCTTAGTATGATGGGATTAACATTGACAAAAACCTAGCAGGATTGACCACAGGGTATGGCTTTGTTCTTGAGAGACGTAGTTCCTTGGTCATAACTTTGAAACGGTTGAGATCCCCACCATTTAACCATATACACATTTACAGGGCAGGAGAAATACGAACGCAATCAAACTTCCAAAATCAATTCAGAGGATCGTCGAATAAGATAGAAGAGCTCTGTTTATAGCATATTTAAAGTTCATATAGATAATTATAAAGATCTGTACAGATTAACATATTTGATCATACAAATGTACCATTTACCATGTTTCTCTCGAAAGCGTTTTACGAATGTTCTTTTTAAAGTGTACTTTCAAGTAAATGTCGATCCATATTTTACGAATGAAAAGATTAAGCTTACATAAAAGTGACACATTCAGATCCGGTAAACATTTGTTGTGTAGTTTTCGACATCATAATACGAGGGGAAAATATTCTACAACAGTTTATATATATATATATATTAACACAGAAATATTAGCCATTTGTTTGATTTTTCTTATCACTTTTTTCGTATTTGGTTTATTTTCACAAACATTAACGACACAAATCAGCACAAACACACACGTACCTACATACAAATGTACATACCTGTACATCTAGTAAAGGGATGTATACCACAATACTTTGATAACATTGAAATTAGTCTTATCATTTCTAACAGAGATTGAAATATTCTACAACTTTTTGTATATGTACCAGTTGCATATCTACAAAGGAATGTTAATGTTAGACACATTTTTTATTTTATTTTTATTGTTGGATTGATTGATTGATTTTATTCAATTTTATTGATGTATTGAATGATTTTATTCATATTTTTTTTTTGATGGATTGATTGATTTTATTCAATTTTATTGATGGATTGATTGATTTTATTTAATTTTCAATAAAACAAATAAACATACAAACGTACACGTAACTACGCACATAAAACTATACAAGTAATATACATCACAAAACATTGATAGCGTTTGAATCAGCTTATCATTTTGAACAGAGAAGTATTTTCTACAACAGTTTTATATATAGTGTACTTGTTCCAAATTTACTAAGAAATGTTATACACTTATTCATCTTTTTATTTTTTTTATTTCATTTATATTTTTTAACAGACAAAAAAATAGAAACATAAAAACAAATTAACATCCATGCATACATCTATTAAAGTGATATATAGAAGTATACTTTCACAGCATTAAATAAATTTCGAACAAACAGAAATGAAAATATTCTGCAACATTTAATATATATACCTGTTTAATATTTACTAAGGAATGCAAGACACCTTTTTATTTATATATATATAGATATATTTTTCATTGTCATAGACATACACAGCACAATGCTAACAAACCGACACAAACTAACACGTACCTATAACAGACGTCTAATAAAGAGATGCATAACACACTACTTTTATAAGATTGAAATTAGGTTCATCATTTCTAACAGAGATAAAATATTCTATAACAGTTTTTATATATACCTGTTCCATATTTACAAAGAAACGTTATCCATAGGTTTATTTTTTCTAATTGCTTTTTCATGTTTTGATTTATTTTCACAAACAATAACAACACAATATCAGCATATACACATATTTTACATCGTTATACAAACACACACATACCTACATACACACGTACCTTCATACACATGTACATACATACACATGTACATACATGTTCATCTAATAAAGTGATATAAAGGACAATATGTTGATAGCATTGAAATAAGTTTTATCATTTTTAACAGAGATGAAAATATTCTACAACAGTTTATATATATACCTGTCCAACATCTTCTATTGGTGGAGGATAGAAGGAGGCCCGGGTAGTGACAACAAAAGCCACAAGGGACGCTAATGCACGCTATCAAAAATATAGACCTCCATTTCACACAAAGTGGCAGCATATTTCCCTGAGATCATGAAAGCGACCATTACACTTAGTCTATAGGGTAGTGACCTGAACTGTTGTCATGTTATGACCACGTGACTAAGTCCTTAGGGTCGAGCCTGGACCCGGAGGGAATTCCTGTAGTAGTAATTGTATGTATGGTACCCAACCATTGATGCATCTCCATTTTGATCTTTTGTTCTCTCCGAATCAGGGGGAGTGGGATCACCAACTTTCGTTTATACAGCACGAAGTAGTTTGACAGAGTGATGCTCTAGACCATCTTACGTTCAAATCCCTTCACCCGAAATGAGGGTTGAACCCATAGAGTCAATAAAACAACGCTAAAGATACGTAAATCGGGATCAACACACGAACACAGAAGCAAAAAACTAACGGCATGTAATCCCGTCGACCACAAATTTTACACCTTTACACATACATTTACTCTGTACGGTAGGATCGTACGTCCTACTCCAAATACCGACATATAGATATATAACTAGACATAAACATCCGTCCCAGTATTTATGATTTAGCACTGCCACCAAACCAGAATCAAATTTAACGTAACACAAGTGAACCGGGTTAAAACGTCGACGCTTGGACAGTGTACACCATCAAACTGCACACTTATTTTCACATCGTGTTGCAACAACTCTAGGTTGTATCCCCTTCCTCAACTCAAAGTTCAACTGCATACCACGCTGTTTATGTGTAAATATTCCCCAACAGAGAAAATTAATGAATAAAGAAGCATTCTTCGAAAAAAACACGAAGACACATATATCTATAATCATTTAGTTTAATTGATCTGTTTGTACATATAGTCTTGAATATTTCATTAAAAAATCGGATATGTAAGTTTGATTGCAAACGAAGCCGTTGTTATCTGATCAGACGGTGACCGAAACCGGGGGGAACAAACTCCCGGGCAACAATGACTCTTGCAGAAACGTCACAGATGTGATAAAGATAAGCTGAAAGAACTTGTTTCATAATTGTTGTAAAATAAATAAAGTTTTTATATACAACTCCTACGTATCAACTGTGTGACACACGTTGCTAATTAAATTGTGAATCGAAAGGCTACAAGACCGCCGGAACGCCACGGTATAATCTTTGCACAAAAGATGTACGCCTCGAGTAGATCGCATACTGTATTATCTCGAAATACATCTTTCGAGTTAGTTGAAAACCCAAACAGTGATCACTAATGAAGAAAAGGAACACGTTTGGAAAAACGACAGACATATGTATCTATTACCATTTAATTTAATTGGCCTGTTTATAATCCAGAATATTTCATTAAAACAATCATGCGCGTCAATTTTATTGCATACGATTTTTTCTTTTCAATTTCTTTATTTCCAAATGCATAGGAGCTACGATATACATGTACATACAAGTAAATATTACAATCCATGTATGTAAGATGGCGGAGAACATAGAGTAAAATACAAGATGACATCATAGCAATGTTGTCAACATACAAAAAAAATATATAAGCATTGTCAGTGGCACAACGCTGGAACATACACGATTGCTCAGATATTAAGTATAGACTTACTTTTAGAAGTAGCCTGAATTAGATACTTACTAAGGTTTCTCAATTGTTTTACATTTTTGCAGGCGACTAATTGTATTAATTTATAGACGGACGGACGACGGAAACAATAGAGTTTAATATATTTGGTTCTGAGCTCCGAGTAAACTGGACACAACAAAATAAAATGGTTTTCATCCTCGACGTCATTTCTATTGCAAAGCGGACACCGCCACAGCTCTAGGTATATCATTATACCTGCCTGTTTCTATACTTAGTGTATGAGATTGTAACCTATACTTACTGAGGATATTTTTACACTTATAAGTTAGTGACTTAGTGAGGTAGAACTGCATATCGTAATGATCTACGATATATTTATAAAACCTACATTTGGAGGAGTTTTCTAACATGCTTCTCACTTCTTGGATAAAAGTATCTTGCACACGTTGGGTGTATACAAATACGAAATGGTTTTTTTTATTAGAAACACACTGAGCCAACCAATCATCATGAAAGTCAATCCTACTTAATTCATGCTTGACTTGATATACAAAATTAGTTTTACAATTTGGTTTTTATGTCAGACGGTGACGAGAACCGGGCGGAACAAACTTCCACGCACCGATGATTCGTGCCTAGGACTTCCGGTTGCGCACGCAGAAATGGTGGATTGAAAGAAAATTCTCGGCAACGACTCTCATCAGAAAAGTAGTTTAACTACATATAATATATTTGTTCGAACGTCAAGGTTTGGTGAGAATGTAGAGAATACATATATAAAGAGACACATCAAGTCTTTTTAAGGTGTGATCTTCAAGGAAATAAAGATGACGACGTGATAAGGTGTAGGGGACCATTGTTTACCTTTCTAGCACCGTGTCGCGGGAGACTAGTCAGGTACATACTACGATCTGGACTTGGTAAATTACCAAAAATCAACAACTTTATATATCCGGGACACAGTAGAACCTACTAAATGAGTCTATCCAGGCTCTCGAAATATCTGGACAAAACCGAAGAAGACGTCGAAAGACTGTTCAAAAATAGTCAGTTTTCCCGCGCCATCTTGTGTTTGTGTCGGACAGCAAAGGGAGGCAACTACGTGACCAACAAAAGGGACACGGTGTCTCAGAAATTAACTGGAACTGTAATGGAAAGCGAAAGTAGATCAAGGCGGAAAGAGTCTTGCTACAATTACATCCACGTTAAACGTGATGGAGATACAGATGGATCCGATCACGTGGGTTACAGAGGGTATAAATACAGGTGAGCTGAGCCGGCTGAGCCGGCCAGGGACCCCCTGCAGGTAGGGCGTAAGAATTGTACCTGCTGCCCCCAATTGCATGATCGTAAGAGGCGACTAAATTTGGGACCTTATCTCTTCTCTCCTTTCTAAATAACTTTCTTCTTCCTAATGTCTCCCTTGACAATGCCTCACTTTTGGCCATTTGTTGAGCGTTCGCCCCTGTGAGGAAGGCTTTGGGTTCTGTCCCCTGGCCGAGACATACCAAAGTCTTTAANCATCTTGCACACAGGGGAGGCCGTCCTTAAATGACCTTAGCTGTTAATAGGACGTTAAACAAAAATCAAAGCCGGCCAGGCAGATTGCAACCGACCACAGTGTGATACAGACCAAGCTAACAACAGTAGGTTTATATAGGAAGCCAGCTGAAGCTAGGTAAAATATATACCCTAATAGCGTGTAGATATATTAAAGGCCTGAATAAGGCCATACTATATAGACACCGATAGACACAGTCAGCGGAGAGTGGTCTGTGAGACATGCACGTTGGCTACCACTACTTACGGCGATAGGTAGATAGGTGATCGGTGGAGCGGTGTTAGTGTAGGTGGCGGTCTGGTGTACAGGTAACCTACACGGCGCTCCGACAAGCCTCACACGTATACATACGCGGTTGGTTGGTAGCGGAGCTGGTAGAGCGGCGTGGTCACCAGAGACCGCGCATTGTTGTCGCCGCCACCGCGGTACTAACAACACTGTTGAGAGCAGTATGTGCAGCTGCGCCTTTACATATGTATGGTTAACGATACGTTGTGGTCAAATAACCACTGTAAATATATTCATGTCGCTTTAGCATGCCCGGGCGGCATGTAGTTGTAGTAAATCCGATACATATATATATATTGTACTAAGGGGACGGTGTAGATATCTCAAATCCCAGGCAGTGACCTGGTAACGAACCCCCTTACACGTCACAGAACATCAAACCAGGAAAAGGTACCAGTTACCTTGTAAATTTCATCTTCGAAAATGTAGACCAGCTTTTAAAAACACACGGTACTATTCTACTCGCGATCTGGTCCGGGACATGCGATTTAACACGCAAGGTAAGTGGCAAATACATTGACTTAAACCATTCCATCTTGCCTGAGGATATCACAAACCAATACAAAAGGCTACAGTCATTACAAGTGCGATATGGAGACAAAATAAGGATTGTCATCCTAGAGTGCCCCCACTACTCAATAAAATCTTGGAACAGATTTAAAGGACACAGTAACTGCGAACTCTTTAATGACAGTGACCAGACACTGCGTTCCAGAGTAGATCAGCTAAACGAGGGAATTCGCAATATCAACCAAACCGTAATAGGAACATGTGCACCGAAATTCTCTGAGGACCTGTGTACTTCGCGGAAAAGTAGAAAAGGCAGGACTACAACCAAGGTATCGTACGTTCTACTGAAAGATGGAGTCCACCCTGGACCCACACTGGCCTTATACTGGATGAGGAGGGTGCTACTAACTCTAGTTAAAAATTACTGTACCTGAACCCAACACTTAGAATACATGTGGGATTAAAACCTCATAAACATTATATTCAAATATATTCAAACATATATATATTAAAAATGGATTCAAACATAGGCTACAGTAGCAGCGAGGAGGACAGCTGTCAAAATCTCCAGGTAGGCAAAAGAAGACGAGACGATCACACAGACATGGAACTATTAACCTGTGGTAAATGTGAAACACTTCTAACAACCGAAGCAGGTTTCATTATGTGTGACTGTTGTGGTCTACTATTCTGCCAAGATTGCTCAAAATTGCCCAAGGAAGTTTACAGACACCTCGTAGTCAACAATATCGCGAGTGTAACCTTCAATTGTAAATCATGCAAGCGCATTCAACCCACGCTAAAAAACATTGATGACTCAATGAAAGCCCTAAACATCTCCAATGAGAAACGTATCAGAGGCATTGATACTAGAATATCAAAACTAGAAACCGACACCACTCGTCGAATAAGCCAGGAGATAAAACAAATCACAGGAGAGTATAGAGGCAAAGATGGAGAATAGTGTTAAGGCCATGGTGGATGCAAGGAACAAGGAATTGGAAGAAAGAAAAAACAAGGCGAACAGTATCGTTCTTTTCAATGTTCCGGAACAATCCGATCCTGTCCCACTAACAAACAAGGCGCGAGACGAAAATGTCATCAGGAAAATCAGTGAAGCCTTGGAAGTACAGAACCTGGCCATACTGGCACACTTCAGGATGGGCAAAAAGAAACCAGACTTTACAAGGCCTTTAGTAGCTGTCCTTGGAGAGAAAAAGCAAAGGAAAACATTACTAGAGAAAGCCAGGCTGATTAAGAACAGGATGGAAGGAGTTTTAAAACGGGTTGTGCTAACTAGGGACTTAACTCAGGATCAACGGAGGGAGAGGAAAGAAAAGCTAGAGAATAGAGAGCAAACTGCAAAGAAAGTGCTGGCTGGACCCCCACATCAAACATCACCACCAACCAGTGGTAAACTTACGCAAGGGGCGAGTGGTCACCTGATGGATGGGGATTGCTCCGCCTCAGGCCCACCCGTCCCCCAAGTAGGTAATCCACATCGCCAAATAACAGACAGCCAAGACACCTACTATCACAGCAACACGAACCTAGCTCAGGATTGGAACCTCACTCCCAATAGACCAACCAACACAGGATATAGAACTACCAGTGGTAATCCTACGGAGGGGACGAGTGGTTACCTGACGGTTGGGGATTGCTCCGCCTCGGGCCTACCCGTTCCCCAAGTGGGTAACCCACATTGGCAAAAGACTCCCATCCCAGGCCCTAATTTCCACAGAAATAGGAACCAATTTGGCCCACAGGCAGTCCGTGATCTGAACTTCATGACTCCAAATAGACTGACCGGCACAGAATATGGAACGGGCTTCCCACTAAGCCCCATCATCAGGCCTAGTGTACTTACAAATGCTGTACAAGACTGTCAAGACTCGTCAATTTTTGAAAACACCACGCTAATGGACCAGGACAGCACCCTTATCTACAGCAACAGATCAGATATACAACACCACGACAGTGTAACTGAAGAACCCACCTCACCAGAAGTAGAAAGAGCATAGGAAAACAGTTTTACCCTTTTAAACAGAAGTGTCTCATTTTATGAACAGACAGAATCCCTAAACGTATACTACTCCAACGTAGACGTGCTAACCTCAACTAAGAAATTAGAACTATGCGAATACATCAGTACTGAAAACCCGGATATCATCTGCCTCACCGAGATGTTTCCAAAACTTACAAACCTACCCGTGGATACCCAGTCCTACCAATTAGAAAACTACACAGCCTTTTTCGGAAGTGATAAAATCAGAGGAATTGTGATCTACACCAAAAATACCCTGTGTGTGGAACTGGTCACAACAGAACAAGATGAACTATGCCAAGAATATGTAACATGCACAGTCAGGCTCAACGGAACCGACAAACTTACGATATGCTGTGTATATCGGAGCCCAAACAGTTCCACCGAAAACAACAACAAGATAAACCGACTAGTAGCAAAGCTGGATGCCACTAACACTACCCACATACTTCTGCTGGGTGATTTTAACTACAAGGAAATCGACTGGGAAAGGCAAATATCCCTAACCAGTGTGAACAACCCTACCAGTTTATTCCTTGAAAGCATCCGTGACAATTTCCTCTATCAACATATCCAACAACCAACAAGGTATAGGGAAAATCAGATCCCCTCCATATTGGATCTAATATTCACCAACGAAGAGGGAATGGTCCAGGACGTAGACTTCAGGGAAGGACTGGGTAAAAGTGACCATTTGGGAATCCAATTTAAACGCATCTGCTATTCAGATCTTCCTACTGAACATAACAACTTTTCAAAAAAGAACTTTTTCAAAGGTGGCTATGAGAGCATTAACCTTAGGCGATATTGACTGTACTCATCTAGAATCTATTCAAGGAGTAGAAGAAACCTGGAACAACCTTACTGTTTTTCTCCAAAATTGTATTGACAAATTCATACCAGTGAGTAAGGGATGTACCACCAGGAAATTCCGCAACCGAGAACTGAATCTAGAGGCAAAAACGGCCATATCTGCAAAAAGGCGTCATTGGATTAAATATCTCCACTGTAAAACTACTGAGAACTTTGTGAAATACCAGGAAACCAGAAATATCGCAACAAAGGCAGTACGCAAATCTAAATACCACTACGAGGAAGATCTGGCAGCGAAAATCAAAACAAATCCAAAACTTTTCTGGACCCACGTACGATCAAAAACCAAAGTCAAATCAAGCATTGGAGGAATACAAAAACCGAATGGCGAATTTACTATCGACAATAAAGACACAGCCGACACCCTAAACAACTTCTTTGCAAGTGTTTTTGTTAAGGACCAGGATACACCACTACCACCCCTTCCTAGGAGAAACTTTCACGAACCCTTGGTAGATATTGACATTACAGAGGATTCTGTAATAAAGGCGATCAAACGGATTAACCCAACTAAATCACCAGGGCCGGACAATCTCCATCCAAAACTTATCTCCGAAACAGCTGGACCTTAAAGAAACCACTACAAACTGTTTTCAAGAAATCCCTGGAAAACTCCCAACTACCAACATCATGGAAAGAGGCAACAGTTACACCAATTTTTAAGAAGGGATCGAAAAAGGACACCGGCAATTAAAGACCTATCAGCTTAACGTCTGTACCATCAAAAATTATGCAACGGCTCATAAGGGACGAAATCCTCACCCACATGAATACAAATAATCTATTCACGCCGCATCAACATGGATTAAGGCCATGGGAATCGTGCTCCACACAGCTACTCGAATCCTTGGAAGACTGGTATAGTGGAATGGAAGCTGGATACAACATAGATGTAATCTATTTAGACTTCAGTAAAGCTTTCGACAAAATTTCTCATCGCTTTCTTCTACACAAGCTTGAACAGTATGGAATAGGGGGCAAAATTCTAAGTTGGATAAGTGCTTTTCTGGATAACATGGTACAACGAGTAACAATAAGCGTGACTACTTCTAACATAAAGTCTGTCACAAGTGGGGTACCACAAGGAAGTGTTCTTGGACCGATACTGTTTCTAATCTACGTCAACGACATGCCTGATATGTTAAACTGCACAATAAAACTATTCGCAGACGACACTAAACTTTCAGCGAAAATATCATCAGAAGAGGACCGTTATAATCTACAAGACAACATTACCAGCATGTGTGAGTGGACCCAAACTTGGCTAATGCAACTGAACACAACAAAATTTAAGCACCTGGAAATAGGACGAAGTCAAGGAGACCATGAATACAGACTAACCAAAGATGGAACCGAGACAACGATAACAAGAGTGGAATCCGAGAAGGACCTAGGTGTTCACATAGACAACCAACTAAAATTCAGTACCAATGCAAACTCAGCAGCAGCAAAATCAAACAGGATGCTTGGGATAGTTTTTAGGACCTTTACGTATATGAGCCCGGAAATGTTCCTAACCGTATACAAGACCATTATTCGGCCTCATCTGGAATATGCAACGCCAGTCTCGTCACCAATACTTATTCGTGACAAAACCATCATTGAAAATGTTCAAAGACGTGCAACCAAAAGGGTACCAACTTTTAAAAATCTACCCTATGAGGAGCGACTTAGGCTACTTGGATTACCGACCTTGGAATATAGAAGGGAACGTGCCGACCTAATTCAAACATACAAAATTCTAAATAACATCGATGTCCTAGACAAAGAAAAACTGTTCACGGAAACAGGGAGAACTTTAACCAGGGGTCACTCCAGGAAACTCTACAAAAGACCATTTAGACTGTACAAATATGGTCAATTCTTCAGCAATAGAGTGGTGAATCTGTGGAACTCTTTAACAGACGAGGTAGTAAATTCCCCAACTCTAAACACCTTTAAGACTCGTCTTAACAACCACTGGAAGCAACATCCAGCCAAGTTCAAAACATCTTTTTATTAGACACTGTGTGACATTCTGATATGAACAGTGATACTGATAGTAGTGTCAACAGTGTATTTTAACCATACTTTTAACTATATAGGAGAGGAACTTTACTGGGAGTTACGTAACTCCATATCAAACTTACTACGCGTTAATGAAATAACATTTGTAAATAGCAACCAGAAGTCAATAGTACGCGAAAGTACGTTATACTATTAAGTAGAGAAGAAGATACATCTATTCAAGCCCCGGCTTACCATTGATGTCATCTGAGCGAAACTGAGCGAAACTAGCGCTCACGATGATTCCCTATCCACGCAATGACATAATCTTTCTCTGACGTCATAATTCCGTTTAGATTTGTGATTCCGTTAGGACGATTAAACGTCAACTCCTGCGTATTCATTGTCTGACTCTCTATGACTCATGTTCCCTTCGCCCACACAATCGACTGTTAGAGCGAAACTTTTGGTTGTCAATGACCGGAAATATATATCCTTTCTCGAATGGCATACATATAGGTAAATCCATCTGGATAAGTATGATAAAAACGTCATCGTCCAACCCAACACGTCGAATCCGTGTCCCGGCAAAATCGACTGTCATATCTGATTGGACTACGAGTATGACTCACGCCTCCAAGTGACCGGCACCGAAACACCACGATAGCACGATGATCGGAACCAGGCGGACCAGTCAACACCTGGATTGAGGGTTTCCTAATTGTGACAGAACCCAGACTGTTGTAGTAGAGGGGGAAATGTCCGATTCTGCCCCAGTAAAATCAGGGGTCCCCCAGGGCTCTGTCCTCGGGCCGAGTCTTTTCTTATACTACATCAATGATATCACTGAGGGTATAACATCTTCTATCAGACTCTTTGCAGATGATACCATCATGTATCTGACAGTAACATCTCAGAGAGACGCTCACACCCAACACAAAGATCTTGATAAACTGGCCCTTTGGGAGACTAAATGGAGGATGGCTTTCCACCCTGAGAAATACCAGGTCCTCTCTGTCATAAGGAATAGACATCCCATCTGTCACCCTACATACTACATGTTCACGAGTTGGAGCATGTGACAGAGGCTAAATATCTTGGGGTCACCATTACTTCTGATCTAAAATGGAGTACTCATATCGATCACATCACAAAAAGGCCAATTCCACTCTGGGCTTCCTGGGGCGCAATCTCAAAATTGCATCCTCTAACATCAAACAAAAGGCCTATAAGTCCCTGGTCCGCCCTCAGGTTGAATACGCTAGCCCAGTATGGGACCCTTACATAAAAAAGATATAGACAAGCTAGAGATGGTACAGCGCAGGGCTGCTCGTTTCGTTGCCAACCGCTATCATAACACCTCCAGCGTTGGCAACATGTTAGAACACCTAAAATGACGTAGTCTTGCATATCGCATTAAAGACGCGAGGCTGACCATGCTCTATAAAATCCATCAAAATAAAGTTGCCATTACCACTAAATATCTCGCCCCTATAACCAGACAAACAAGGCATAGTCATCAAACCTCATTTCAAATTATCTCATGCAGGACGTCTGTAAGGAAGGAATCATTCTTTCCTCGGACTATCAAAGATTGGAACAAACTCCCTTCTCAAATTATTTCTTCTGATTCAATACTGTCCTTCAAATCATCTATCTCTGCTCATCAATATTAAGTTTTGTTCCTTTCATAGCCCTACACCTATATATGACATGATCTTCACTATGCTGAAGTAGGTCATCAAATGGTAGAAGTAGAACAAATTCTCGCGCACCAATGACCCGGTCGTTCATGATGATTCCCCATTCACGCAATGGCATAGCCATCCTCTGACGTCATCATTCCGTGCAGATTTGTAATTTCGTCGGAATGATTAACCGTCAACTCACGCATCAGACCATGGCCATGAAACATAGGACTACGTGGCTCTCCTACGACTCATATCCCCACGTGGTCTTCACAGAAACCCCTCTGAATCTAGACAGGGCCACTCCCACACAAGGACTTCGTGCCGCGATTGGACAATGCCCAGGACTTGGCGGAGCCACACGTGTCCGACGTCGTGTGCATATTAAGACCATGCCTTCTGACGTCATGATTCCCTTACAGAGATAACTAACGAATGAAAAAAAATATTCTTCGAATAAGACATATTTATTATCATTTAACTTAACTGATTTGTTTGTACATGCTGTGCAAAACATTTCATTAAAAATGAACAGATCAATATTATTGCATACGAACCCGAAGAGTCGCTCGAGCTATTTCTAAATGGTACTGACCAATTTCAACAATTTGAAGATTAAATTGATCATTGATAAGACACATATGCCAGCATTGCTGGTTGGGGGCGGATTATCAAACTGACATGGTCAATGACAGCGTGAAAGGCTACAACGCTACGCCAAGATAACGATCAGATTGCACACCACGGGATGCCTGTTGAGCAGGTTCAAATCACACATGTACGTATTGGGTTGATCGTATATACAGCCGGGACAGCGGATGAGTAATATCTCGACTTACAGTGTTCGAGTTGATTTAAAATCCTAACAGAGATAAATAATGAATACAAAAAACATTCTTCAATAAAGACATATTAATTATCATTTAACTTAATTGATTTTTTTGTGCCTGTTGTCCAAAATATTTCATAAAAAAACAGGTCCATTTTGTTGCATGCGAACCCGATGATCTCATGACCGGAACCACACGGACCCCACGGACCAATGATTCGTTCACGATGATTCCCCACCTATGCAATGGCACAGACTTTCTCTGACGTCATCATTCCGTTTGTAATTTCGTCAGGATTATCAAACCTCAACGTATTAACTGTGTGATAGTCTATGACTCATAGGACTACGTGGCTCTCCCATGACTCACGTCTCCGGAAGTAGGCGGGTCCAATTCATCTGTGACGTCACGATCCTACGATCCACGTTTTTTTGGCGCCGTATAAACAATCGCTATATACTGCTGACAATACCCCGATTGAAATATAGAGCTGGGGTGAGAAATCGTGTCGGGTGAGAAATCGTGTCGCCTATGAACATATAGATTGCACAATTTCTCACCGGGTGAGAAATCGTGCAGGGGTGAGAAATCGTGTCGCGAACGCAGCTATTTTGCACGATTTCTCACGGCTTACTGACGTGTGTTACGGCAAGATTTCCCCCCCGTCGTGCCGTAACACACGTCAGTAAGCTATAAAATGAAGGGAGCTGCAAGAGCTCATGATAGGACAGGTCTACCATTCCCGGTATTAAAGAATTTAGTTAAATGTCGTTATTGTTTTGGACCAGTGCATTTATTGTATATATTAATACACAAAGAATTTTGGTTTAGTCATAAATATTCTCACGTCACTGTACCCAAATCGGGACACTTTTTCGGTAACTATCAATGTTCTTTGACATTATACCAAATTTTTATTTCTAATACAAGTTGATATGTCGAGCGCGTGGTTCTATAAATAAAACGCAAAATACCATCAGGGTTACGTTTGCCCTTGAACCGGCGTAACTGTACCCTGAAAGGGACACTTCGGCATTTTGGCTAATATTTGGGGACAAACGATCAATGTCAGCAGAAAAGTAAACATATTTCAAATATTTAAGAGTCAAACGGCGTTCTGATTCTTCTTCAAACTAGCATTAGTTTTGATGAAATCGACTTTTTAAAATGATATCCAAATAAATAGCATCGCACGACACGTAAATCGGGAAAGTTTTGTTTTGGTAATTATTCTGACCTTTAAATTGTCCATGTAAAGATAATCAGCAACCAATAAAGCTTAACATCCAGTTAAATTATCATAAAAGTATTATTAAATGAAAACTGTACACATAAAAGTACTTCTTTGCATTGAATGCTGACAGTTTCATGGGCCGTTTTCCCCATAGGCCTAAGTGTCCCGTTTTGGGTACTGTCCCGCGCGATTTGGTTACAGTGACGGTATGCACGTTAAAACAAAATTCAATATATAGAGAATAATACATGTCTTTTTCCATATCACACCCAGTATCAACCCGAGACTGCAATATCAGCCCAATTTTTATATTTTTATATATTTATAAGTAAGTATGTAATAAAACTATTTATTACATTTTTGCAAGTGAAATATCGGATTCTATCCACTTAATAAAACTGATGTCTTTCACACTGTGACAAATATCAAAAGTGATATTTTCACACTGTGAAAATATCACTTTTTGTTATTGACCAATCATAACGGTATCTTCAGATTCAAATGAAGCGACGGTAGAAAAAGTGGTTGTTATTGTAAATGTGTGGTACACACACTTACGTATTTACATGAATATACAATTAATAACATTTCCATAAGCAAACACACCAGATAATAGCAGAAAACGTCGGAAATGCGTTGAGTATCCCATTCAAAATGACACACAGCCTTGTTGTCAAGCGTGACGTCATTAGAATATGGCGCTAATTATTACGCTTCTGATTCCCGCCCTTTTTTAATGCACTATGTTTTTCATGTCTCTTGCTTTAAAAATGTAATAAATAGAAAATTTAATGGTGTGGCTAATATTTTGATGTTTCACTCGTGCTGCGCACTTGTGAAAAATATCAAAATACTAGCCACACTCGTGAAATATATTTGTTATTACTGAAGACACCATTAAATAACCTCTACATATTTTAATGTCCAACAAAAGTAAATTGCTCGGAGGAAAATGACATTACTACTGGATAAGAATGTATCTAAGTCTGTTATTGTACAAGTTTAAAAACTGTTGTGGTGGTTAATTCCGTTTTATTTCGGTCGGTTCTGGTCACATTTCAGGCCTTTAGTATGTCCGCCAGATTCCACACACAACAACAAGATTACTTCCGGTTCGTTGTAGCACTACAGGAACGACGGTGATTTTACGCACTTTATAAATCTAAGTAGCTAACACGAGTAATGCTATCAAGTGATGCGTTTAGAAAAACATTTTTTGATCAAACTATCTTTTAAATCTCTGATGTATTAATGCCATCATATCTACTTTTTGACGAATTCGAAACGAGCGACAACTGTCAAATAATTCACTGACAGGCCTACTAAGGCCACTGCCGGGTAAGGGGTTACGATTTGTATCTTAGACTGATAGACACACCTACAGCACATTCGAAACATCGTCTGATCCATACACAGAATGTGTACTTTTTTGTCAAATTAATTTGCTTAAAACCCTGTTTACACTTTAGGTTACTGTCTATCGGTACCTGTCGAAATATCTCAAGCCCGGTGACGCGGTGTTTGACTTTGGGGTCATGTACTCGGTGTAAAAGAAGGAAACATGTTGATATATATCTATTTGTTATATATATTGTACTGTAACGGAACTGGACTGGGTCGATCGCCGGTAACCAGGTAGCTCAATTAATTAGAGATTCCATCTATTTGCATACAGGTTATAATCCTGTATTAAACATAATTACTGAAATGGGTAATATATTTAATTGAAAGAAAAAACGCAGAAAGTTCTTTTAAACATTAGGAACAAATACTTTTAAACATTAGGATAAAAAAGGGCACCATGGTAACAAGAGAGGAAAAATACAAGGCCAGATCTAGACCGGGATTTGAACCTAAGACCTTAAAAATGAAGACATGTTGGACACAACCTAGCTCTCATATGGGTAATAATATAACTCCTGCATATCAATAACATTTACTGTTTACAATTGTACAGTAACTATTTTATTACTGAAATGATACAACGAAGTCCATCCTCGATACCCATAGGTTATGTTCACTTTCGCTCTCTACACCCCTGGAATATATATCATAGCAAAATTGAAGCCATGAAGATAGCTGTTTGATTGGTCTCTGGTAAAAAAAACCTGACCAATCATTATGCTGATACCTGCCCTTTGAAGATTATAATGGAAAGACGCCCGACTTCAAAGCCTATCAACTTTTACCGTTTCGTGACCGTGAGATTCTTTTGATGTATATCAAAGGATCTAACTAGTCTCCTTGTCTCATCAACAAAATGGCGCACACCGAGCCTTCAATTTTGCTACGACATATTCCAAGGGTGCAGAGAGCAAAAGTGAGCGTAACCCCTGGATTTCGAGGATGAACGAAGTCCAACAACAGGACAAGGGGACACTCACAAAAACTTTTTCAAAAACAGTGTCGCCTAGACAGTAGAAAAATATTCTTCAGCTTTCGTGTAATGGAATAGTTAACCATGACATGTCATTGATGCAGCTGATGTTTAACAATTTAATATTTCGTTGGACGATCATTGGAAACGAGAAAATAATACAGCAATTTATAATGCAATGAATTGTGACATTTTAAAAAAAGTGAACATTACACACCATAAGTTTAAAACATAATATATAACTTGAATGATGTTTTGATAAGGATATAGAGGCTATATTATAAGCCTGCGTCCATTATGTATCTTTTTAAATCGTATTAAAAGTTGTTTGTTCATGTAAAATTGATTAAGTCTGTGTATGTCTAACTTTTTGTTAAAATGACAAACCTTTTCGCTGACTTTGTTCTCCATTGACTACAGTGTGTGGTCATTGAGAGCTTCAAGTGCAAATGTGACTGGTGAGCATGATTTTTGGTATATGTTCTATTTAAAGCTACCCTGCACCACGCTGGAAGCATTTCAGTAATCAACTTTACTATTGTACACCGTATGCAGGAGTAATTATTACCCATATGAGAGGTTGTGTTCAACATGGCTGTAGTTCGAAGGTCTTAGGTTGAAATCCCAGTCTAGATCTGGCCTGGTATTTTTCCTCTCCTGTTACCATGATGGTGCCTTTGACTAACTCTTGTTTCAAGTGCTTATAGGTGCATGTGTATGCTTAGGACGGGGATAGCCAAACCTGGGTTGTAAATTGTGTAGTGTAGTCTTCTGGGGTTTGAATCCTGGGTCCATATTCATAAAACCGTTTTCATGCTCAAACATGGATTTTGTGCTCAAACCTTATTTCTTGTTCCAGTTATAACTTAATAGTAAAATCTTATTTTGTCAATCATTTGGAAAAACTTTGAAGAGACTAAAAGCTGAATACTGTTTTCAATGTTTTCATTTTACTTTTTTACCTTTTTTTGTAACAATGTCTTAAACTGTATAGTAACTATTGTCACTGGTGCTCGAAATAAAATATTAAAAAACATAAGTAAAAAAGAACACGGAAAAAACTGCAGGAGTCAAACTCATGACATTTGTATTGTAAAGTCTATACACTTAACCGATGTTGCTACCTGTATACTAGCCCAAGTTTCCCCTGGCCCGTACACCAGACTTAGACATTTTGACAGATGGACCAACAGACAACTATCTGTCAAAATGTCTTAAGTGTGGTGTCAGGCCAGAGGAAACTTGGGCTATTACCCCATACAAGACATCTATCTTTCAAAATGTCTAAGTCTGGTGTCAGGGCCAAAGGAAACCGGGCTATTGCCCCCACACAAGACATCTATCTGTCAAAATGTCTTAGTCTGGTGTCTGGGACATAGGAAACTTGGGCTACATGTATACGAGGCATCAAAATAAGTGTAAAATTTATGGGCTGCAAAAAGCCTATGAATAAGTTTAAAGGGGAAGTAATTTTAATTCAGAAAAATTCCTTCTGGTTGCTTCATCTTTTATATAGAAGGGAGAATACTCCAGGTCAAAATAACACTGAGCAGAACTCTTCACGTTTATAAGTGATGCTATGGTACCACTTACCTTAGTATAGTCCTAGTAGGAAACATTATATGAATGAAAGACTTAATTTAATTTTCAATTTTTCTTCTCAAATTTTATTCAGGATTGTGTTCTGCCTGAGCAAGCATGACTAATGCTTGGCCAGATAACAAACCGGACACATTGGAGAATATATGTCTCGGTGTTTGTGCCCAGAACCAGGAAACGTTCTGTGTCGAGGATCCAGATGGGAAATTGTCAATCAGGCCAGGAGTGGATATCCTACCTGGTGTTGTGGACAGGCTCGTATCGGCTCTGAAGAAAGATGACGTACTAGACTTGAAATGGATTAACTTATTCCGGGACACATCCTTGACCAGGTTGACCCGAATTGACCTGTCAAGATGTAGTGTCAGTGACACAGAAATGAACATCGTCACCGATCATCCCCTACACGAGTTGATCCTCACAAACACTGTATTGTCAAAAAACACGGTAGAATGTATAAATAAACTTTCTCGGACGTTGAGAATTTTGAAATATGAGAATAACCCACATGAATCAGCGACTGAACAATCGTTCACAGGGGTCATAGCCGATATGCTGGAGACTGGACAAATCAACAATTTTGGAGAAAAACAATTTGGAATAGATTTTTTTGTTAATACACCCAACCTACGAATCCTGTCCTTGCGTGACTGTTATTTTAGAGAATTTCACCAAAGCTGTAGTCTAGAAGTGCTCCTGACTCCTCTCACCAAACTGACACACTTAGATCTGTCCAGATGTGTCCTGGATGTTCAGCACCTGAAATGTCTTGAAAATCTTCGTAACCTCATGTGGCTTAATTTAAGTCACCTAATGTTTATGCCTGATGAGTTGGAGCAAGTTATAGAGCACGTTTGTAAATGTAAACAGCTGAGGTAGGTCCTTTTGATGATGCTAGGTTTAGAGTTATTAGATTTGTCAAGACTACATCTAAACTGAATGTCAATTTCAAACAAGTGGCTAAAAATAGAACTAATTAAGACGGCTCATAAGTTTTAAAAAAAGTCACAGAGGCAGTTTTGTTTGTAATAACACAAACTTAGATTAGATTTCTATCTAAGTCCGTAGTAATATTTATATAAAGGTCAAGGTTATTGAAAAATCGAGAAGTCATTGACCTACTTTTCTAATGATGAGGCCCTTGGGGTTTTTCACATTTAAATGAGGAGAGGGCTTATATAGGCTTACTCCAACAATGTTAGAGGTTTTACACGGCGAAAAACTTTTGACAGGCGCAGTCGGCAAAATCATATCCGATTGAAAAAAGGCCGACCAGCGGCCTCTCATGTTATGGGAGTAATATAGGCTATGCCTGTTGCCCAATCTGATTGATTATTTAATCAGTAAAATATATTTGAAATGAAATCACATTTAAATAAAATCATGAAACTGTGGGCTGTCTTTTACTACATAGCGATTTGTTTTGTTTGTTCAGGCATTTAGATATTTCCTGTGATGTCATGGAACACCAAAATGTGATGCATTATGTGAATGGAGACAAATGCCTTAGAAAACTCATGAGTTGTCTCCCTTATCTGACATCTCTGGACCTATCTGGTACAGACATTCCCAAGATTCTGCAAGAGGATGTCTCTCACAAACTGGAGCCCACATCAACAAGGTAAACACTGTGGGATTGTATTAACAGATGTAGTCTACACAAGGTAAACACAGTGGGATTGCATTAACAGATGTAGTCTGCACAAGGTAAACACCGCGGGATTGTATTAACAGATGTAGTCTACACACGGTAAACACAGCGGGATTGTATTAACAGATGTAGTCTACACAAAGTAAACACAGCGGGATTGTATTAACAGATGTAGTCTTCACAAGGTAAACACAGCGGGATTGAGTTAACAGATGTAGTCTACACAAGGTAAACCCAGCGGGATTGTATTAACAGATGTAGTCTGCACAAGTTAAACACAGCGGGATTAAATTAACAGATGTAGTCTACACAAGGTAAACCCAGCGGGATTGTATTAACAGATGTAGTCTGAACAAGGCAAACATAGTGGAATTGCATTAACAGATGTAGTCTGCACAAGGTAAACACAGGGGGATTGTATTAACAGATGTAGTCTGACCAAGGTAAACACAGCAGGATTGTGTTAACAGATGTAGTCTGCACAAGGTAGACACAGCGGGATTGTATTAACAGATGTAGTCTGTACAAGGTAAACCCAGTGGGATTGTATTAACAGATGTAGTCTGTACAAGGTAAACCCAGTGGGATTGTATTAACAGATGTAGTCTACGCAAGGTACACACAGCAGGATTGTATTAACAGATGTAGTCTACACAAAGTAAACACAGCGGGATTGTATTAACAGATGTAGTCTGAACAAGGTAAACACAGCGGGATTGTATTAACAGATGTAGTCTGAACAAGGCAAACACAGTGGAATTGCATTAACAGATGTAGTCTGCACAAGGTAAACACGGGGGGATTGTATTAACAGATGTAGTCTGCACAAGGTTAACACAGTGGGATTGTATTAACAGATGTAGTCTACACAAGGTACAGACAGCAGGATTGTATTAACAGATGTAGTCTACACACGGTAAACACAGCGGGATTGTATTAACAGACGTAGTCTGCACAAGGTAAACACAGCGGGACTGTATTAACAGATGTAGTCTGTACAAGGTAAACACAGGGGGATTGTATTAACAGATGTAGTCTGACCAAGGTAAACACAGCAGGATTGTGTTAACAGATGTAGTCTGCACAAGGTAGACACAGCGGGATTGTATTAACAGATGTAGTCTTCACAAGGTAAACACAGTGGGATTGTATTAACAGCTGTAGTCTGCACAAGGTAAACACAGCGGGACTGTATTAACAGATGTAGTCTGTACAAGGTACACACAGCAGGATTGTATTAACAGATGTAGTCTACACACGGTAAACACAGCGGGATTGTATTAACAGACGTAGTCTGCACAAGGTAAACACAGCGGGACTGTATTAACAGATGTAGTCTGTACAAGGTAAACACAGGGGGATTGTATTAACAGATGTAGTCTACACACGGTAAACACAGCGGGATTGTATTAACAGATGTAGTCTACACACGGTAAACACAGCGGGATTGTATTAACAGACGTAGTCTGCACAAGGTAAACACAGCGGGACTGTATTAACAGATGTAGTCTGTACAAGGTAAACCCAGTGGGATTGTATTAACAGATGTAGTCTTCACAAGGTAAACACAGTGGGATTGTATTAACAGATGTAGTATACACAAGGTAAATACAGCGGGATTGTATTAACAGATGTAGTCTGCACAAGGTAACCACAGCGGGATTGTATTAACAGATGTAGTCTGCACAAGTTAAACACAGCGGGATTAAATTAACAGATGTAGTCTACACAAGGTAAATACAGGGGGATTGTATTAACAGATGTAGTCTGCACAAGTTAAACACAGCGGGATTAAATTAACAGATGTAGTCTACACAAGGTAAACAAAGCGGGATTGTATTAACAGATGTAGTCTGCACAAGGTTAACACAGTGGGATTGTATTAACAGATGTAGTATACACAAGGTAAATACAGCGGGATTGTATTAACAGATGTAGTCTGCACAAGGTTAACAGAGTGGGATTGTATTAACAGATGTAGTCTACGCAAGGTACACACAGCAGGATTGTATTAACAGATGTAGTCTACACAAGGTAAACACAGCGGGATTGTATTAACAGATGTAGTCTGAACAAGGCAAACATAGTGGAATTGCATTAACAGATGTAGTCTGCACAAGGTAAACACAGGGGGATTGTATTAACAGATGTAGTCTGCACAAGGTAAACACAGCAGGATTGTGTTAACAGATGTAGTCTGCACAAGGTAAACACAGCGGGATTGTATTTACAGATGTAGTCTGCACAAGGTAAACACAGGGGGATTGTATTAACAGATGTAGTCTGCACAAGGTAAACACAGCGGGATTGTATTTACAGATGTAGTCTACACAAGGTAAACACAGCGGGATTGAATTAACAGATGTAGTCTGCACGTACAAGGTAAACATGCACAGTGGGATTGTATTAACAGATGTAGTCTGCACAAGGTAAACACAGTGGGATTGTATTAACAGGTGTAGTCTACACAAGGTAAACACAGCGGGATTGTATTTACAGATGTAGTCTGCACAAGGTAAACACAGGGGGATTGTATTAACAGATGTAGTAAGCAGGTTTGTTAATGAATCGAGGGACATTATATTCAGGTTTCTCTGAAATTACAAATTAAGAAATATTTATTTTTATTTTAGGGTTTCTCTTTTTTTGTCTTGGACAACTCATGATCAGAATAATGTAAAATCTGTTGGATATTTCAATATGGTTTTGATATCATCAAAGAAATATTGATGTGAGAGACCATGATATATATGAAACAGTTTGTGAACTAATCTAGTTGACAAACTTTATGTTTGAATGCATCTTGTATTAATATTGGTGTCCTTTTTATTTGTAGGGTCCCTAATAATGAGAAGAAATGCTGTATCACAGGTCTTGATGGCCGTATTTTTGAGTTCCTGGGATTGCTTCATTGTCGGGATGATCCTTGCAATGAAGAAAACCTTCCAGCTAAACAGGTGAGATATATAGGATACAACAGAATAAGAAGTTTCAGCTTTCTCGGCACAGAGTGTCTGTGGGACTTCCCGTCCTTTTGTCACATCAGGTGTTCAGCAGCAGTGTGTCAACTTTTCTCAAGTGGACTCAAAAGAGCCTCACCATCCTGTTGAAATGTTGATACAGCAGTAGACCTATGTCACCCTAGGCTAAGAGAGGTCCACCTCAGTAGTATACACGCATCTATCCTAAAACATCCCAACCTTATACATATACACACTATCGAACCGACCATACACTACACTGCCTGATATATATCTCATTGTTCCCATCTGTTGCACTGCACACAAAGACAGAATTGGTCACACGGACACCACCACTTATTTATTGTCAATGGATGGTCATTCTGTCAACAGCCATCCCTGTGAAAATTTAGGCTGATTGTAATACACTGGCACCTGCTCATGGACACAGTTAGGTATGACGTGAAACTTTGTCCTGTCAGTTTTTTGCCCTATGCTGGTAAAATTCATATTGGCCCAGTTGTAACTTTGCCCTTTACATTTGAATGTGATATCTATTATGCTGTTTTCCAATGCTGGCTGTAATGAGAAATTCTCCCTCCTTGCAAAGGACAAAAAATGGTGAAAGTTTAACTGCTGCAAACATTTACTGGTATGAAGTAATTTCGCAGTAACAGATTATTTTATAATATTCCCGAAAAGATCTCTTTCCTTACAGGACAGAGGGGACATAACTCATAATGCATAATTACAAGGGGAGGTAATCAGATACTTTCTCCATTATCGGGTAATACAATAGTCTGTTTGTTATGACAGGTGAGCGGTCACGCCACAGAGGAACAGGTACTTATCTCTATACAGCGCTACTACGACCGGGACAATGCTCTCACATCCTCACTCAATTCTCTCTTCAAAATCTTCCGGTATTCAACAGTCAAGAATCACTGTGCAGCTCTGGAGGTAAGAACCCTAAGTTTATTTTAATCATTTTTAATCTTCAAGTTAATCATACATAAGGATAATGACATGTGACAAAATGTTATATTTGTCTTGCCGTGACGAAGTAGTGGAAGCGAGACTAAGATATTGTTTTTCCGGCGGTGGCTTCAAAATTTAGTTTTTGTGTTTCACTTAGTTTCACTGAAAGCATAAGTGATAGAACAACTAATCTTGGACCATATAGATGCATCTTAGGTAGTACATCTCAACCCAAGACTCAAATGCTGGGTGCGGCCTCAACCTTTCATGGTCAATTGACTTTGTAAGCATCTCCATCAACATCAAGTTTTTGCATTTAAGTAATTAGTTTCTCTTGATATGTGCATTGATGGTCAAAGCGGGGCACAGGCTGACATATCAATCAGAATGACTTGTTACTTGTGTGTAGGAGTTATCTCCCTTGATATACTAATTCTACTCCAAACCAACCTCAGGATGACGCAATTTGATGTCTTTTTCTCGCTGAATAAAAGTAATTTGATATTATTGTGTGGAAAGCTTGAAATTGTTCTATTTATGTTTTGTTCTGTTTTAGGCAATTTTGCTTGGAATGAGGGAAAACCAAAATGATAAACAAATCCAAATTTCTGGCAGGTATGTGGTTTTATTTGTCATCAGCCTATATATAGCTAGCTGACTCCCCAAAACACTTATATAACTGCCAAGTTCAATCAACATTATTTGATAATTTTGTATACCGTATTCACTGTAATTAGTGCCCAGGGCACTTAAAACATTTGCTTAAAGGGGGTGGTTTATTAGTGTTATAAAATGATATTGGATGATAGAAAAAGTTGTGCTATCACTGAAGGACATTATAAATATTCCAGTGTGGCTTGAGCTTTGAAAAGAATGTTTTTCATTCACTTCACGCTTTACAGGAAGTTCAGCCATGATCACCAGACATATCTTTGCTTTAAAGTGTGAATACTAAATGTACTATAATCAACTCATTCACCCCTGAAATTTTATAATGAACTATTCCAGCCTTTGAATTGGAGGAGTTCAAATGTGTCTTCAGGGGTAAATGAGTTAATCATTAATTGGGTCGGGTCAGGTCTGGGACAGGATCTATATAGTTCCAATTCCTCCCAAAATAGGTGGAGGGGCGTTTAAAGGGGGAGGAGCACTAATTACGGCAAATACGGTACCTAAACAAAAGGTCAGGAAGTCTACCTGTAAATTATCATTAAGAGTTATGAAAACAATCTACCAGGGAATTGAGCAATAAACTATCGTTGATCCTGATAAATTGAGATGAGAAATTTACAAACTTTGAGAATACGGTTTTTAAGTAGAAACAATACATCTAGATAGTTGCCAAGAAATTAGTTTTCTGATTGAGTATTTAAACCAAGGTAACAGAATTAGTTTTCAAAATTCATGTTGAATCATTTTGATTTACATTTGATTGATCAAGCTCTTACTATAATTTTAATCAATAAAATGTTCTTTCCTTTTTTCAGTGCCTCTTTGTTTTACATTGTGAAGGGGCCTCATAAAGACAACATCACTTACTTACAGAAAAGGTATGCTCTAACCCTAACCCTACTTACAGAAAAGGTATGTTGTTTGAAATCACTTTGGAAGTTCATCATTAAACGCTAATATCTCAAGTACATGTTATTACAGCTGTAATCTCTTAGGCAAAAAAAAAAAAAAAATGTTTCTGGTAACTCTACCTATTATTACCTACCCTACCCTAATTTTTTGTCCCTACTCTCTTCTTTTTAGGAAAATTTCATGGACACATTGCTAAGTCAAGATCATTCTAATATAAACAATATAAAACTATTGTTTGAAAAGATTTTTTTCCTGTAACTTCCTTCCCTGAATTTTCCATACATGTTACAGGAAACACACTTATATTTTTGGTTTGGCCTTAATTTAATCTACATACCTTTAATCTAATATAAATGAAAAACAAATAATGACACCATTGTTCTCTATGAATTTGGTAATATTATTTTTGCATATCTGTGTATGATTAAGCTTCCTAAACACTACTTCCAGACGCCTGATATCCTGCCTGCTAGACGCTATGGAGAGACAGCACGACGAGATGACTGTGAGTTTTGAGTTTGTACTATACTATTATACTCCTGTATGAATGATGTCCGAGATGACTGTGAGTTTTGAGTTTGTACTATACTATTAGACTCCTGTATGAATGATGTCCGAGATGACTGTGAGTTTTGAGTTTGTACTATACTATTAGACTCCTGTATGAATGATGTCCGAGATGACTGTGAGTTTTGAGTTTGTACTATACTATTAGACTCCTGTATGAATGATGTCCGAGATGACTGTGAGTTTTGAGTTTGTACTATACTATTAGACTCCTGTATGAATGATGTCCGAGATGACTGTGAGTTTTGAGTTTGTACTATACTATTAGACTCCTGTATGAATGATGTCCGAGATGACTGTGAGTTTTGAGTTTGTACTATACTATTAGACTCCTGTATGAATGATGTCCGAGATGACTGTGAGTTTTGAGTTTGTACTATACTATTAGACTCCTGTATGAATGATGTCCGAGATGACTGTGAGTTTTGAGTTTGTACTATACTATTAGACTCCTGTATGAATGATGTCCGAGATGACTGTGAGTTTTGAGTTTGTACTATACTATTAGACTCCTGTATGAATGATGTCCGAGATGACTGTGAGTTTTGAGTTTGTACTATACTATTAGACTCCTGTATGAATGATGTCCGAGATGACTGTGAGTTTTGAGTTTGTACTATACTATTAGACTCCTGTATGAATGATGTCCGAGATGACTGTGAGTTTTGAGTTTGTACTATACTATTAGACTCCTGTATGAATGATGTCCGAGATGACTGTGAGTTTTGAGTTTGTACTATGCTATTAGACTCCTGTATGAATGATGTCCGAGATGACTGTGAGTTTTGAGTTTGTACTATGCTATTAGACTCCTGTATGAATGATGTCTCAGAACACGGGAAATTGTTTATTTGTAGTTAGAATGCAATCTTTTAAAGTTGTTAATTATGTAGCCAGGTGTAAATACATATTTCAAATCATTTCACGTAATATTAATACCAGTGTGACGGAATGTATATGTATGTATGTATGTATGTATTGAAGTTAAAAAGAATATAACCTCAATGTTAAGGAATTTCTTTGATTTCCAAACTTCTAACTTAATTTTTGTTCCTGGTAAGTTAGTTAATTGTCATCACAAAATAGCCTTTTCTGTTGTGAAATCACTTTTGCAAAAGGAGGCGGAAAAAAAAATTAAACAAAAAATGCAAGTCAGATTCTGTAGGACGTCATCTGAAAATGTTTTCACTCCAAACAAATTCTGGTTATGTTGAGGCATCGAGCCTATGATTCATTCTCATCTTACAGACATATTCTTAAGGCAGGAATAGTAATGTTGATTCTTTTGTTCAAGTCTTCCTTTGGTACAGAAATCCTGGCATGAATATGTTATCGAATCGCCATGAAGAAATAATGCCAAGTACTATTTTTGTGACATTCAATACTATGCTTTGCTTCAGATGTTAAGAAATGGCTGCTTAACCATATGCAACTTGTCCATTCCTCAAGATGTGGTAAGCTTCATTTATCTTCAAAAATGGGTTTCAATTGTTTTGGGGTTTTTTCAAATTGTATCTTCATGTTTTTCATGTTGTTCTGCAATAAGAAATACTGTAAAAGTTGAAACATTCACACATGGAAATGTTCTCCTTGTGGCCCTTTAAACTGATTGTGGTGTGGAAATGTTCTCCTTGTGGCCCTTTAAACTGATCGTGGTGTGGAAATGTTCTCCTTGTGGCCCTTTAAACTGATCGTGGTGTGGAAATTTTTGACACGGGTGGGCTTATTACCAGTTGTGGGCTTATTGCTGCGTAAAATAGGTATTTTCAAATTAAGGGATCGTAGGGTTTGAACAATGCTTTGACTTGTACAGTCAGTACATACCGGAGAGTACAAACATCACTGTAAGCTAATATTTAGTTAATCAAATGAACTACATCCATTCTGTGACAGATGATATATGTTACTTACTGTAACTATGGCAGCTATAACTATTAATGGCCCCGCCTATGTCCAGAAGTCTCACTCCCGGAACCCACCTTTTGAATTTTCTTTAGTGGTAGTATGCATGGAATGTTCAGAATGTCATATCATTTTTTTCTACAAACGTGTGGTACACTCTTTTTTGGTTTTGTTTCTAGCTTTTCTGCTACAAACGTCTAGTGAAGGTTCTGATCGATCTCCTGAAGATCTCCGACCAGGAGGAGTTCATTCAGAGGATCAGTATATACCTCCTTAACTGTCTGGCCTGCCAGGTAGACGGGGACGAGAAGCGCACTGTCGGTACACTGGGTGCAGTAGAGGTAGGATATCATTCCACATTTGTATGGTAACCATACAACCAATTATAAATTAACATTATTCATACAAATTTGGTCTTTGACATTATGAACTCTGATTGAACCATGTTAAGATAGAATATAAATATATCTTTAATAATATAAAAGACACATATTCAATGACCAGTGAAGCATATGCACACGAAGGTGTAGAATTTATACAAGTGTCCACAAGTGTGTGCATAGGCTTCACTGGTCATTTGTCTGATGAAGTTGACAGATCTAGAGTACATACCGTACTAGTCATTGAAACGTCACATAGAAACTCGTATTGGTTGTGTAAAAAGAACATGTCATAAAACTTCTTAAAAACTGATTGGTTAACATTTTATAGCCAATATGGGTTTCTAACAAGTAAGATTTGTAGTTCTACATATTCTGTCAATGTTCAGGACACATGAAGATAAGTTGTATTCATGCTGGTATGTTTGTGATGAACAGGTGATGTTGGACTTGATCCGAAACAAGTGGCTTAATCATGTGTGTGACGAAGTATTGGAGGTGGCGTGGAGTACCCTCTGGAATGTCACAGGTAAGTCACACTAGTATAGTCACACCTGTGACGAAGTGTTTGAGGTGGTGTGGAGTACCCTCTGGTATGTCACAGGTAAGTCACACTAGTATATTCACACCTGTGACGAAGTGTTTGAGGTGGCGTGGAGTACCCTCTGGGATGTCACAGGTAAGTCACACTAGTATAGTCAGACCTGTGACAATGTGTAGGAGGTGGCTTGGAGTACCCTCTGGAATGTCACTGGTTAGTCACACTAGTATAGTCACAACTGTGACAAAGTGTTTTAGGTGGTGTAGATCGAGTACCCTCTGGAATGTCACAGGTAAGTCACACTATTATAGTCACACATGTGACAAAGTGTTTTAGGTGGTGTGGAGTACCCTCTTGAATGTCACAGAAGTATAGTCACACCTGTGACAAAGTGTTGG
The DNA here is from genome assembly GCF_002113885.1 of Mizuhopecten yessoensis. Classification (NCBI taxonomy): domain Eukaryota; kingdom Metazoa; phylum Mollusca; class Bivalvia; order Pectinida; family Pectinidae; genus Mizuhopecten; species Mizuhopecten yessoensis. Next base: position 40,253 of record NW_018406474.1, read on the forward strand.
AGGTGGTGTGGAGTACCCTCTGGAATGTCACAGGTAAGTCACACTAGTATAGTCACACCTGTGACAAAGTGTTTTAGGTGGTGTGGAGTACCCTCTGGAATGTCACAGGTAAGTCACACTAGTATAGTATAATCACTTCTGTGACGAAGTGTTGGAGATGGCATGGAGTACCCTCTGGTATGTCACAGGTAAGTCACACTAGTATAGTCACACCTGTGACAAAGTGTTGGAGGTGGTGTGGAGTACCCTCTGGAATGTCATAGGTAAGTCACAGTAGTATAGTCACACCTGTGCCAAAGTGTTGGAGGTGGCATGGAGTACCCTCTGGGATGTCACAGGTAAGTCACACTAGTATAGTATAATCACTTCTGTGATGAAGCGTTGGAGATGGCATGGAGTACCCTCTGGTATGTCACAGGTATATCACACTTGTATAGTCACGCCTTTGATGAAGTGCTGGAGGTGGTGTGGAGTACCCTCTGGTATGTCACAGGTATATCACTCTTGTATAGTCACACCTGTGACGAAGTGTTGGAGGTGGTGTGGAGTACCCTCTGGTATGTCACAGGGATATCACACTTGTATAGTCACGCCTTTGATGAAGTGCTGGAGGTGGTGTGGAGTTCCCTCTGGTATGTCACAGGTATATCACACTTGTAAAGTCACACCTGTGACAAAGTGTTGGAGGTGGCGTGGAGTACCCTCTGGGATGTCACTGGTAAGTCACACTAGTATAGTATAATCACTTCTGTGATGAAGTGTTGGAGGTGGCATGGAGTACCCTCTGGTATGTCACAGGTATATCACACTAGTATAGTCACACCTGTGACGAAGTGTTGGGGGTGGCGTTGAGTACCCTCTGGGATGTCACAGGGAAGTCACACTAGTATAGTCACACCTGTGCCAAAGTGTTGGAGGTGGCATGGAGTACCCTCTGGTATGTCACAGGTATATCACACTTGTATAGTCACACCTGTGACAAAGTGTTGGAAGTGGCGTGGAGTACCCTCTGGGATGTCACAGGTAAGTCACACTAGTATAGTCACACCTTTGACGAAGGGTTGGAGATGGCATGGAGTACCCTCTGGTATGTCACAGGCATATCACACTTGTATAGTCACACCTTTGACGAAGTGTTGGAGATGGCATGGAGTACCCTCTGGGATGTCACTGGTAAGTCACACTAGTATAGTATAGTCACACCTGTGACAAAGTGTTTTAGGTGGTGTAGAGTACCCTCTGGAATGTCACAGGTAAGTCACACTAGTATAGTCACACCTTTGACGAAGTGTTGGAGATGGCATGGAGTACCCTCTGGTATGTCACTGGTAAGTTACACTAGTATAGTCACACCTGTGACAAAGTGTTGGAGGTGGCGTGGAGTACCCTCTGGGATGTCACAGGTAAGTCACACTAGTATGGTCACACCTGTGACGAAGTGTTGGAGGTGGCTTTGAGTACCCTCTGGGATGTCACAGGTAAGTCACACTAGTATGGTCACACCTGTGACGAAGTGTTGGAGGTGGCTTTGAGTACCCTCTGGGATGTCACAGGTAAGTCACACTAGTATGGTCACACCTGTGACGAAGTGTTGGAGGTGGCTTTGAGTACCCTCTGGGATGTCACAGGTAAGTCACACTAGTATAGTCACTCCTTTGATGAAGTGTTGGAGATGGCATGGAGTACTCTCTGGTATGTCACAGGTATATGAAATTATTACTGTACCTGTCTTCAGATGCCAAATTGTACAGAAAATAACAAACACATGAGTTTTATTTCATGAATTCTGTTTTTGTTAAAAGACATGCTAAAAATTTGTGAAAAATGTGTAATTAAGCAAGTATTTAGTTGCCTATTTCTATAAGCTTAGAGTTCAGCAAGCATGCGTATAATGATCTATCAACTATGAGATGTATGAAATATTTAGAGTGCTAGAGGAAATTTTATTTTTCCTTTATCATTGGTTACTTAGTGTTAACATTGTCTCTTGATTGTTTTAGATGAAACAGCTGACAACTGTGAGAAATTTATGAACAGTGGTGGCATGGACTTGTTCAAGGATTGTTTACAGGTGAGAATATAGAGTCAGAACGTTCAAGGTTTGTTTACAGGTGAGAATATAGAGTCAGAACGTTCAAGGATTGTTTACAGGTGAGAATATAGAGTCAGAGCGTTCAAGGATTGTTTACAGGTGAGAATATAGAGTCAGAGCCCGGTGTTCATGTCAGTATGATGTACGAGTAACCGCAAACTTTCTGGTTTTCACAAGGAATTCAATATAATTGCTGATTTTGTGACTGTAAAAGTTGTGAATTCAAGTCAGTAACTTACAAATTTTAGATACAATTGTCATGTTATATTTGAAACTGATAAATTAATTAACCGTTTTATAAAAAACTAAAAAAAACTCAAGTTACATTTCATTTATTGCTTCCAACCTATGTTTTTATTTTGCAATGATTCAGGATATCAAAACTTTGCAAATAGGTAAACAAGTTTGGAATATGTTTTTTATTTCAGAGATAAAACTTTTTTTTTCTGAATATGTTCAGATTTCTCTTGATATCACATTTTACTTAGACATCTGACAATCAAAATGCTATTAAGAGGAATGAAATGTTCAGCTTTTAATGTAATGTGTCAGATTTTAATTTTTATGTTCAAGGTTTTAATTAAAATGTAAAAGATTATACTTAAATAATTGTAATGTTCAAGGTTTTAATTGTTATATTCAAGGCTTTAATTGTTATGTTAAAGATTATAATATTTTTAATGTTCAAGGTTTAGTCAAAATATAAGCATTGTCATTTATTATATATTCAATTTTAAATGTTTTGAACAAAGCCTTACTTGTAATTTAAATTTATTGAAATGTACAGTTTTAATCATATATAGGGTATGTATTGATTTACAAGGTGTTAATTATATTGTACAATGTTATGATTTAATGTATAAGGTTTTAATTATATTATACAATGTTATGATTTAGTGTATCAGGTTAAATATCTGTCAATATTGATTTACAAGGTGTTAATTATATTGTACGATGTTATGATTTAATGTATAAGGTTTTAATTATAGTGTACGATGTTATGGTTTAATGTACAGGGTTAAATATCTGTCAATATTATATCACACTGATTAATTACTTTTCCTTTTGCAGAGATTCGTGGAAAAACCGGAACTACTCAGGAATATGATGGGTCTGATGGTAAATATATAACTAATTACTGTTACACAAAGTACTCGCAATCAGTGAGTCGGCCCTGTCCGGTAGTCACGTCTAAAATTTCTGTTCTAAACTCGTGACTTGCTTCTTATATAAAATGGAAGAATTTTTTCAAGATAGCATAATTGAATTAACTGAAACTATGAGTTTTTGACATAGTTACAGCTGCAATCAGAAAATGACAGAGCAGTGTTAATTAGCCATGTGTGTATCATAATTCAGAAGTAGGAAGGGCTTACACAAATTCTGGACGTGGAAACTAATTTTGAAGCAGACTCCAGTGACGGATAACTCAAAAGGCGACTATTCATTCACTTAAACATAAACCTGTCAGTCTATTGTAAGAATCCTTTAAAGATTAAAAACTCTATAACTATTACAGGGCAATATTGCAGAAGTGAAATTCTTACGCCCAAAGTTGATGGACCCAGAGTACATAACAATGTTCAGGTAAGTTTGTTTTTTTCTGTGTTCTCATTACCAAGTAAATTGATGTTGGGTTGATCTGTTCTCATGGGTAGGAAACTGAGACCGTTTTTTTCAGTTCGATAGCTACCGTCAGAACAGGACATTGGTCATATAAAACAGAGAAATTAAGAGAAACTTGTAGATTAATGAATTATTCCAGATTTATCACACAAAAAGTATGTCTTACAGTGAGTACTATTATTTTGTATATTAAGGAGTCAACGCAAGTGTCGTGGCCCAACAGTGCTAAAGTTATATAAAAAAATGAAATTAAGGGGAGCTTAACTCATTCACCCCTGAAGACAAATTTGAACTCCTCCAATTCAAAGGTTGGAATAGTTCATTTCAAAATTTCAGGGGTGAATGAATTGAGTCATGTAATAATACCTGCTGTGACTATGGAATTAAACATGAGCCATCACGTTTTGACAAAGAGTCTTCTCATAAAAATCAAGTGGAGTTATAATGGCTCATTGATTCGACAAAGCCTTGCTTAAATGAAAACTTCAAGACTCATTTCAAAAATCTGATATAAAAACTGGAAACTCTGTTAATCAATAATTTAGATTTTGTATTCTATAGTATTGAAAATCTAAATAAAGTAACAGAGCTGAATTTAACTTTTATATGGAAACCAAAAAATATATTCAAAACCTTGGGAATTATTACAATGAAGTTTGACTTTACTGTTCAAGTTTAGCCACTGTTCATTTTCAAAAGAGAACCATTCATTGTAAATCTTTAATTTTAAGCTGCTTCGTGCTATTATAGTAGGTAATATTTTAATTTTAAGCTGCTTCGTGCTATTATAGTAGGTGATATTTTAATTTTAAGCTGCTTCGTGCTATTATAGTAGGTAATTTTTTAATTTTTATTAAGTGATCTCCTGGATTCCAAGAGTGACGGTATAGAGGTGAGTTACAATGCAGCAGGGATATTTTCACACCTGATGTCAGACGGCCCAGGTGCTTGGACGATCAACTATCCCTCTCGGGACGATGTCATCCACCGACTGACCACTGCAATAGAGAGATGGCCAATCAACTCGGGCCGCAACATCAACTACAGGTAAACACTGTGGTCAAGGATTGACCGTTGTTTTTAAAAAAACAATGATCTATAGCTCTATGGCCTTGAGTCACTGACAAGCTTCACTTCATCTGTATAAAAACTTTGGCCTCTTGCCTCTGACAATTACACTACAGGTAAACACTGTGGTGAAGGATTGACCGCCTATATTTTAAGTAAAAAATGCTATGGCCTTGATCATGAGTCACTGACAAGCTTCACTTCACTGATCTGATAAATCTGTATACTTGGGCCTCTTGCCTCATAAAAATAATGCTTCAATTTGCTGTTTCAGGTCCTTTATGCCCATCTTTAAGTTGGTGAAAGCATTCGACACCTCCGCAGCTCAGCACTGGTCTGTTTGGGCTCTGGCCAATCTTACCCTGGTCTACCGTAAGTATAGCAGTCAAAATCAATGTCAAAATAGGGCTTGAAATGTACTGTAATAAAGGACTATCAAGCAAGGACATAGGGATCAGATGTGTTGAAATATTTCAATGACTTATTCTGAAGATCTACAGTAAAGATAAAGTCACTACAAAATAAATGTAGCTTGATGGGATGATTTTAGAGTTATAAAGTATTTTTGATAATAAATAGTATCGCACCTCGGACAGGATTGTCCCATCTTATTGGTTAAAATTGGGTCACATGGTGACCCCCTATAACACTATAGGGGGTCAGTAAAATTTCTTAGGGGGCAATATGTCGCTTCGAAATTAAAACAAATCAGGCCTCAATTACGTCTTCCCAAATATCCCCAAACGAACACCTTCCTGTGTATTTCGTACACAATCGTCCTGAAAAGGTTAAAAACGCTTAAGAACATTTATAAGAGTTGCCTCCCCTACGCCGGTTGAAAATAGTTGACCTCCCGCTTGACATGACGTCAGGTACTATTTGAAAGCGTCTCAGTGACTCAGCTTGTTAACAAATATGGCTCGATTTGGGCAGACATATCGAGTATGAGTATTGAGTATGCATACCAAATATATGAAGCCTTTATCTTTAACAGTTCAAAAGTTAAAGACAGTTTTTAGATTAATTGCAGACATTTGAGCAGGACAAAATATGACCCAGGTGTACATATCAAAAGGGGGTATAAAAAGGTCCTTGGTGCAATACATTCGTTATATGGTTTGTTACTGACCTACTATGGAACCGTAGAGGGTCAGTACAATTCGTAGGGGGCGAGGCCGACAAAACAAACCATATACCCAATAATATTTACCCACTTCTAGGTCATAGGTGTGAAACTTATTGAACTAACAACTTATTCTAAAGGCCCATAAGGCCTAGACTAGTGATATTTGGCATGTAGCTTGATAGAATAACAGGCTACAAAATTTGCTCAAAGAGATGACATGGAACCATATGAGGAAAATGTATCTTCCAACAATGTGTAATGTGTTACTAGTTTAAGATTGCTTGCTATGAAGTCTGTTGGAAGAAATTTCATTGATCAACTTTGAAGGTCAAAGTGAGATGTGGTTTCAAACAAAATTCAGTTAAAGGTGAATGATACAGACCCAATGGGCCTCTTGTTCAATGTTCAAATGGGTCAACACATTAGTTAACAGATCTGAGAATTCATTGAGATGAAGGTGTTTCTCCTCAGTTTATGAGTTGTGCAGTCTGTTATAAGTTATCGAATCAAACATGAATGACTGAGATAAGATTATGTAAGTTATGTCAAACTAAATCTGTGCCATTAATGATTTGTTGTTGGCTTGTAGCTGGGAAGTATTGCAGCCTACTTAAGAAGGAAGGGGGAGTCGACTTGTTGGAGGAAGTGATTGAAGACCCCCGACCAAACAATGCAATCCGAGCTTTGGCCAAACAGGTTCTGGTGCAAGTTCAGAGTGGGGCAGAAGCTGTGGAGACATACAACAATCCCGATCAGGAGGAAGAGGCAGACGACGATAGTCAGGAGGACAGCGATGTCGAGATGGACGGATAAACGGGGGATGGATTCCCGTCATCATCATCTTCATTACCACATTTGTTGTCATAATCGTCGTCGTTGTCATCACCGTCACAAACTGTGTTGCCTTATCCATTATGCCAAGCTTGTTGAACCACCGCCAATGAGTTGGGAGGAGATAGCTACTTAAACTATCTTCATTTTTCATCCCTCCGTCCGCCTGTCTGTGGGTCCTTCCATCTGTAAACATTGTCTTGTCCTTATAACTAGCTTACAGTTCTAGTGTAAATTGTTGTCTTCCCTCCAGCAATTAAGGACAATTAAACTTTTTTTTCCATCCAATTTATTTTGCATATTTCTTGTTCTTTTCTTAGAATTCTATCTGAACTTGTTCACAATGGTTACCTTGCTTTCAATTGCCCTCCCAAACTTTTTCTACTGGAGATTAGTACAAGAATTAACAGGTTTATTACAGATTGTACCTAGGTCTACTGTCTGGTGTTTTAGTGGTTAAGGTGTCTGATGGCCAATAATCACTAGCCCTCCACCACTGGGTTGTTGGTTTGAGGTCTTCCTGGGGCAAGCAATAAAATATTCCCTCCTATCAGAGAAAAAGGTCACACTGTGGAAAAGACAAAACCTGGTGTCTTTAAAATTGTTTATAACTCACAAACTCAAGTTACAAAAATGCGATTAACCGCCATCTATTGTTAAAGAACCTATATATATATATATTTTTTGCTTAACTCAGAAGAGTCTGAGAGTTTATTTATTCACAAATATGGTCAGTGAATTGTGTGTAATTCTTAGTGTGTCCAGTCCCCTGTTTACACGTCTATAACACAGACTTATGAAGCCTAAACTATACTCCTGTGTTTTATGATAACGTACCTATTCTATTTTAGGTACCAATGTACCTACGTCTCATTGTAAAACGTTTGTAAATACCTGTATAGAAAAATACTTTCCTACAAACATGAATGCATACACAGTTGTATTTTTGCTTTTCCAATAATGTCACAATTGAATGTTGGTTTTGTGTGACTTCAATGACACTTTTATGTCTAAAGTTATGTTTGATTTTAATTGTGTATAATTCTGATTTAATAATTCATTTTGTTTAAAATGTAACGGCCTGAAAACAATGAAAGTAAGTAATTGTAACTGGGATCATTTTCCCACCTATTAACATATCTTAAAAGCCTTTTAGTAGTGTAATTTTAACATGTAACAGTCATTTGTAAAGACGTAATGGTGTGATGTGTTACTTACTTATATTTTATGTTCCTACGCCCATTTAAGTATAAGTTTGTAACATGCTGAACACCGTCCTGGTTACTGTCAGGGTTATACTCACTCTCGCTCTCTGCACCTCTGGAATATGTCATAGTAAAATAGAAGGCTCGGTGTGCGCCACCTGGTGGACGAGACCAGAAGACGACAGTGTAGTTGGATCCTGTGAGGTACCTCACAATAATCTGTTGGTCATGTTACCGTAAAATTGACTGGCTTTGAAGTCAGTGTCGCTTTTCTGTATCTTCAAAGGACAGGTATCAACCTAGCAATTGGTCAGGTCCCTACCCACCCCCACCCCACACCCCCACCCCCCAATAAAATAGCTTGTTGCATATGCCTTCAATTTCGTTGTTACATATTCCAGAGTTACAGAGAGCAACAGTGGGTGTAAACCGCTGGAGTAGAGAGGATGGCTGAACAATTGTAAACCTGTTTGATGGTGTTGTATCAACTATCAAAAAGAGGCCCAATGAGCCTGAATTCCTTACCTGGTATTGCTAAACAAGAGGCCCAATGAGCCTGAATCGCTTACCTGGTATTGCTAAACAAGAGGCCCAATGAGTATGAATCCCTTACCCGGTAATAATCTCAAGTTGATCAAGTTTATTTTTCATGGACAGTAATAACCAGTAGTTAATAATTGTTCATACTTGTGTAGTGTAAAGATATTCCGTGTGAGTTACATCCTCAAGGTTCTAAATAGGAAACTGATGACATGCAGCATTTATTACAATGACATGATACTTTGTAGTTGTGTGTAAATGGTTACATAGTATGGAAATGAAGTTCCCCAAAATGCTTGTATGATACTGTAAATGTGAAAGATTTTGCGTGTGGAAATGTTCAAGTTTTTCGCAATATATTGTGAAAACAGTAACAGGTGAATGTATGTTTATAGATTATACTGATTATAGATAAATAGAACATACAGATTTTTTCCAGTGATATAATCAACTCATTCATCCCTGAAATTTCATAATGAACTATTCCAACCTTTGAATTGGAAGAGATTAAATGTGTCTTCAAGGATGAATGAGCTAAAGGGTGAACCTAACTTTTGCAGTATTTTAGTAATGATAATAATAATAATAAACTTCTTCAAGACAAAGGCAAATCTACCACCTGTCAGCTCCTCTTTGCTTAATATACGGTAATAACAAAATGTCAGTAATTCTAAGACACTGTGCATCTCTAATGTAAATTAGTTTTATTTAAAATTTTATCATGTATTAACAAAAATCTTCAAATGTGTTTGAAGGATATTTTCAAAGACATCAGATTCTGATAATCATCTCACAAAACAATGTATAGTTGTGTGCTGTTATTTTGCCAGGCAGTAGGATATGTTTCAAAGTTTTCACAAGCAATTTCCATTATAAAGTGGACTGAAACAGGAAAAGAGTGATCCTGCTAAGTGGAAGGAAATTCGTTCAGATACTTACGTGGTCTTGAAACATGTCACCTTGCTGTATTATAGGAACAAAATAAACTCAGTGTATCAACTCTGTGTGTAGCAGTTATGTCTCTTTGTTTGTAAAATAAACATTGGCAGGTTGTTTAGTAAACTTGTCTTCTTTTAGTTGTATTACCTGTTTTGCTTTAAATGCGAATCAAGAGGCCCAATGAACCTGAATCCCTTACCTGGTATTGCTAAACAAGAGGCAGAATGAGCCCGAATCCTTAACCTGGTATTGCTAATCAAGAGGCCCAATGAGCCTGAATTGCTTACCTGGTATTTCTAAACAAGAGGCCCAATGAGCCTGAATCCCTTCCTGGTATTTCTAAACAAGAGGCCCAATGAGCCTGAATCGCTTACCTGGTATTTCTAAACAAAAGGCCCAATGAGCCCAAATCCTTAACCTGCTATTGCTAAACAAGAGGCCGAATGAGCCTGAATCCTTAACCTGGTATTGCTAATCAAGAGGCCCAATGAGCCTGAATCGCTTACCTGGTATTTCTAAACAAGAGGCCCATTGAGCCTGAATCGCTTACCTGGTATTGCTAAACAAGAGGCCCATTGAGCCTGAATCCCTTACCTGGTATTGCTAAACAAGAGGCCCAATGAGCCTGAATCGCTTACCTGGTATATCTAAACAAGAGGCCTAATGAGCCTGAATCCTTAGCCTTTTATTGCTATTCAAGAGGCCCAATGAGCCTGAATCGCTTACCTGGTATTTCTAAACAAGAGGCCCAATGAGCCCGAATCCTTAACCTGCTATTGCTAATCAAGAGGCCCAATGAGCCTGAATCGCTTACCTGGTATTTCTAAACAAGAGGCCCAATGAGCCTGAATCGCTTACCTAGTATTGCTAAACAAGAGGCCCAATGAGCCTGAATAGCTTACCTGGTATTGCTAAACAAGAGGCCCAATGAGCCTGAATCCCTTACCTGGTATTGCTAGTATGTCTTTCATAGGGAAATGTCACATAGTATGTCTTTAATAGGGAACAAAGTCACATAAAATGTCTTTCATAGGGAAAGTCACATAATATGTCATTCGTAGGGAAAAGTCACAAACATGTAATATGTCTTTTGTAGGGAAAAGTCACATGATATATCTTCATGGTCACATGTGTCTTACACAGGGACAAGACACGTTATGTATGGTACAAAGATACTCATTAGGTGTTGGACAACAGGACAACACACAGTATGTATGATACATAAGTACAATACGCATGCTTATTTCATAAGGAAAGGTCACATACTATGTTGTTCATCATGAAAAGTAAAGTGTCTTACATAGAAAGACACATGATGTGTGGTATTTATATAGGAACAAGACACATGATGTGCGGTATATAGGGACAAGACACATGATGTGTGGTATATAGTGACAAGGCACATGATGTGTGGTATATAGGGACAAGACACATGGTGTGTGGTATATAGGGACAAGGCACATGATGTGTGGTATAAAGTGACAAGACACATGATGTGTGGTATATAGGGAAAAGGCATATGATGTGTGGTATATAGGGACAAGGCACATGATGTGTGGTATATAGGGCCAAGGCACAGGATGTGTGGTATATAAGGACAAGGCACATGATGTGTGGTATATAGGGACAAGACACATGATGTGTGGTATATAGGGACAAGGCACATG